>NW_021635660.1:0-77801 GCF_004799145.2 Neltuma alba | reverse complement strand
TGTTGGCCGCGGCGAACTTAGGCAGAGGATCTTCTCTTGTTTCTTTTGCCTTGAGTTCTTCAATTCTGACCCCAAATCTTTAGTGTCCTACAATAAAAAGTAACAAATTGAAGTATCAATTGTCCTAGAGGTTAATTGAATCCAATTAACAACCAATTATGACATTTAATCCTCAAAATGACACTAACTCAAAGTAAGAACCATAAATCTCAGTTAAGCACAATTTTCACTTAAAAGGACCAGAAAGTATGACAAAAATCATGGATAATGATATGAAAAGAATTAATATTTTGAGCTCAATCAAATTCCCCCACACTTAGACTTTGTACTCCTGAACAAAGCGTGAGAATAATTCAAAGTGACACTAGAACAAAGAGAAATACTACCATGCTTAAAGATGAAAGTAGAAGATTAGTAAGAAATTCTCACGGAATTGACATCAGTAAACAAGGACATGCTAAGAAAATGAGCACAAAGGAAAATTAACTTAAAAGATTGATTAAGAAAGATCCATCTCACGGATAAGTGTTTCACTCTTAACTCACTTGTCTTTAGGGTTATTTCACTCCAAGTATACTCAATCCAATTTCTACCATAGGCTTGTAATAATTCTACCTCTCCACCATGGGAAACAACTTTGCAAATCAAGAGGACTTTTCAGGGTCAAAATTTGGAATGGAGGTCAGTCGGAATGAATGAAATGAGAATGAACATGAAGATGAAAATGAGTACGAACATACAAATTATTAAAACAAATTAGTCTAAATAAAAACTGGGAGAGAAGTTACTTATTTTTAATATTTACATCTCTTTTTTTTTTTTTTTTTTTATATATCCCTTTTATATACTTTTTTTTTTTTCGGCTGAGCAACTTCTCTCTCTTTTTTTTTTTTTTTTTTTATGTTATGTTGCATGCATGTACTCAAGATGAAAGCTCAAAAGGGTTTGCAATGGTAAAATGATTAGGTTTGTGTTTGGGAAATGCGGGTATGAAATCGAATGCCTCTATCATTTTTTACAAAATTGATTCGCTGAGCTTCGATTAAGAACGAGAACAAGTTCTAGAGAAATATGAACTAAGCAGATTCACTCAATTTAATAACTTAAGGTCCAAAAATCCTTCCAACAAGGCTCAAATCTCAATTAGTCAATCTCAAAAGTTAACAACCATATAGTCATAATTTCAAAGCACATCATCATTTACTATCTGTCAAAAACATGAGAATAACTAGTCTAAGTTCAACCCTCATTTAAAAGCATGAAAATTTTCTAAAAGCACTAGTACAATTTGAACTCTTCTACTAATTTTGAAAAAGGATGCAGGAGTATGACGATTCTAAGCCGGGAAAATTTTTTTTGAAAACCAGCTGAGATTGCAAGGAATTTATTAAATTTTTTTTTTTTTTAAGAGTTCGCCGCGCGCGAAACATGCCCGAAGGGCTTATTATCGTGAAAGAGGAGGCTTCGCCGCGGCGAAACAAGAAGTTGGCCGCGGCGAAACAAGGCAGAAAGCGAAAATTCCTGTGCAATTTCAGCTCTTCAGCAACTAAACTCAAAATATTCACAATTAAACCAATCTATCAGTTCAAAAACACCTCAAAATCATCTAAATGCATGGATGCACGAGAAGCATTTGCTAAAATCCACAATATGGACCTCCCCCACACTTAAACACAACATTGTCCTCAATTTGTGAATTAGGGATAGCAAACAATGCAAGGAGGCTCAGAAGTGAAAATAGAACAAAGATTAAAGCAAGCTAATCAGAAATCATCCAAGTGAACAAGCGTAAAAACCAATGAGGCACCATAAAGTGTAAGAAACAATCCAGCCTCAAAACAACACAAGAAACAAAAGAACTAAAGAAAAGAACAGAAACCACAAAAACAAAAAAAACTAAGACTGATGCTCAGGGTCAGCTGCTCCAGATCCTGACGGTCCTGCACCTGATGTGCCTGCTCCGTCCATACCCATATGGTGCTGTGGCTCCTCCTCCTCAGCCGGTAAAGTGAAGTTCAAACGATCCGCAAGCAAAGCATCAAAACGGCGGCGGTAGCGACGTTCTCGCTCATAGAGGGCATCACGGTCCTTCTGCCGCTTTATCTCCCGAATGAGTGTAACGCGAATCTGATGAACTTCCTCAGATAGCTCGTCAATATCATCGGCAAGCGTGTCTAAGGTGACGGGCTGGGGGGGTTCGGGAACATCAGGCCTTCCTCGGCTGGATCAGTGGCGGCCTGGCCTGCACTAACATCGTATACGGGGTGGACAGGTGGGTGGGGTGCAATGGTGGGTAGTTTAAGGCGCTCAAACCGGAATAGAGGGGCAGGCTCAAAGTAGCTGTCATCATCAAATGTAGGAACTCCGCACTTGCGGAAAAGGTCAGAAACAAGATGGGGAAAGACAATGCTATTGGTGATTTTTTGGTATTGACGGAAGAATGGAGGGCGGATTGAATGATTTCAGCTACGTCAAAGGATTTGCCGGTCATGAGGAGAAAAACAATAAGAGCTTGGCGTTTGGGGAGGTTCTGGAGGTGGGAAGTAGGTAGGATGTTATTGCAGACTAAGTGTAGCCACGGCTTTGCCTCAGGCCGAAAATCAGAACGTTTTAGGTACAGTTCAGCAGTGCGGGGACGATGCCAAGTGGCACCATCCCGGCATAGGGTCTGGAGGATCTCATCATAAGGATAATTATCACGATAATGGGAGTACTGAGAATTACGGACTACAGGAAGCCGGTAGTGGTCTCTTATGTTATAAATAGTGAAAGTGTAGTTCACAAGCTTGCCCCGGAAAGGAATGGATAGCATACCATGAAGACGGGCGTAGGTGTAGAAATGGCGGACAAAGACATCATTACCATTAGCTCGTGGGCGAGCCAATTCAAGCATTTGGGATTCCTGAAGTCTTGGACAAAAGGATGGTCGGATGGTTCAAGGGGAAAGGCTCTCTCCCTATGGAGGGGGCGCTTGTCCACTACCCTATAGATGGAATCATAGGTTAAGGGTCCCTCAGAGTCAGACTCAGACTCAGACACGGGTAAAGGTTCAGGGTGTGGGTTTTTGGTGCGAGGCATATCCTGAAGCAACAACAACAGAAAGAACACTAATCACAACAAAAAGACCTACAACCTAAACAACACAGAAATGAGGAAACTTAAAACCTAACCGTGGCAAATGGTTAGTTAATGATTCATAGGTTTTCAGAGGACTAAAAATTTTCAAAATTAAGCAAATAGATTAATTAAAAAGACAATGCACTATGAATCAGTAGATAACCTACAGGCCACGCAACTACACTAACCAAAACTAACAACATCAAAAAAAACCATAACAAATAACCTAATAAACCACTAAACTAAACTAAACTAAAGGAAAGAACAAGGGAGGAGAAAGAACATACCAAGAAAGAGAGAGCACGCAACGCGAGGAGACAGGACGCAAGCGAACTGGAGCGGCGCTGAAAGGCGGAAGAGAGACGAAAAAAAACAGAGCACGCCGAACGGAAAAACACACACACACGACGCTGAAGCGAGCTGGACGGGCGGGAACAAAACAAAACGGAAGAAGCCTTGGACGCCGAACGAGCTGAACACGGGAGACGAAAGGAGGTGCCGACGGTTGAGTGGGGGGGGGACGTTTTTGAAATTAGAGGGAAAGAATAGGGGTTTAATTGAGTGGAGATGGGAAAAGACGAAAGGGGTTCAGGAAGAGGGGTGGGCGGTTCAGATAAGGGCAGAAAGGGAAAAAACACGCGGAAAGAGCCAGAAAACGAAACGCCTCAACGCAGAAACGGCACGTTCGCCGCGGCGAAGAATAAGTTCGCCGCGGCGAACAATGCCCGAGAAGCAACGAACGGAAGAAAGAAGTTCGCCGCGGCGAAACAGTCCCGAGAAGAAAAACAACAGGACGGCGAGTTTCGCCCGGCGAAAATAAGTTCGCCGCGGCGAAACACCACAGAACGCACAGAGAAAAACAAAAAAAACACTTAAACCCAGAAAAAAACAACAACCAACAACCAACAACAGACAAGGCTGGATATTTCAAAAACTTTAAAAATGCCTCAAAAGAGATCAAGAGGTGTTCAACAAATCCATGAATAGGCAGTATACCACAGATAAAATTCCTCAATCAAATTGAATCATATAATTCACTTAAAACACCAATTCATCAGGCATGAAACAAGATAGGAGAGAGATCAAAAACAACCAGGGGAGTTTTATTGAAATTAGCTATAACTACTCTACTTTCCTACTGAAGGGAGTCTCTCCCCCACACTCATTCAACATACAACACATGCAACATAACAAGATTAACAAATAAGCAAAAGCATGTAAATGAGTGAAGGAAAGAAACTACCAGGGAGCTAAGGAGGTTTCTGGTTCTCATGGTAGAGCTTCAACTGATGGCCATTAACTTTAAGGTTTGCTCCAGTTTTCTCATCGAGAAGCTCCACCATTCCAAAATTATGCACCTTTGTGACTGTGTAAGGTCCATCCCAACGGGTGTTGAACTTTCCATGCTTAAATTTGAATCTGGCCTTAAACATCAGCACTTTGTCTCCCACCTTGAAGTTCTTCCGTAGGAGACCCTTATCATGCACCAATTTTGTCTTCTCCTTGTAAAGTCTAGCGCTCTCATAAGCCTCCAATCTCAGTTCCTCAAGCTCTTGCAGCTGCAACTTCCTCTCCACCCCAGAAGATTGTAAATCCATGTTGCATTGTTTGACTGCCCAATATGCCTTATGCTCCAACTCTACTGGTAGATGGCATGCTTTGGCCAAAGACTAAACGATAAGAGACATTCCAACGGCGACTTATAGGCAGTTCTGTAGGCCCACAATGCTTCCTCTAATCTTAGGCTCCAATCTTCTTGGATGGTTTGACTATCTTCTCCAGCACTTGTTTCACTTCTCGATTGGACACTTCAGCTTGGCCATTGGTTTGGGGGTGATATGCAGTGGAGACTTTGTGGGTGACACCAAATTTAGAAATAAGTTATCTACCACTTTATTACAAAAATGGGTACCTCTATCACTAACCACAGCCCTTGGAATCCCAAAACCTACAGAAATGTTGGACTTAAGAAACTTAGAAACCGCTTGGGCATCATCTTTTCTAGTAGAGGTACATAACAGCCTCTATCCATTTGGAAACATAATCAACAGCTAGAAGAATGTATATAAAACCAAAGGAAGGAGGGAAGGGACCCATGAAATCAATCCCCCAAACATCAAAAATTTCGCAAAACAGTAAAGGTTGTTGAGGCATTTCATGTCTTTTACCTAACCCCCAAAACGTTGACATTTGTCACAGGACCGACAAAAATCATAAGAATCTTTAAAAAGGGTTGGCCAGTAAAAACCAGAATCTAGAATTTTCCTAGATGTTCTCCTTGCACTGAAATGACCACCACAAACCATTGAATGGCAAGCTGTAATGACAGACTCAAACTCTTCACTAGGCACACACTTTCTGATAACTTGGTCACTACATATCCGCCATAAGTGAGGGGCATCCCAGATGTAGTGCCTCGATTCGCTTTGAAGTTTTTGTGCCTGAAATTTAGACATGAAAGGAGGGGTGAGTCCGGTTATAAGATAATTAACAATATGCGCATACCAAGGCTCTTTAACAGCTAGAGCACATAATACTGAATCAGGAAAGGAATCACAGGTGAGTTCAGAAGAGTCTACTCCCCGTGTATCATCAGGTAGCCTACTTAAGTGATCGGCTACATGGTTCTCAGCCCCCGGCTCTATCCCTTATTTCAATGTCAAATTCCTGAAGAAGTAATGTCCACCTAATCAACCGTGGCTTCGATTGTGGTTTCTTAAGAAGATAGCGAACAGCTGCATGATCAGTAAAAACAGTCACATGAGAATTTAACAAGTAAGGTCTAAACTTCTCTAAAGCGAAAACAACTGCAAATAGCTCTTTTTCTGTTGTGGTATAATTGACTTGAGCTGCATCCAGTGTTTTCGAGCATAGGCAATGACTCTTGAGAGCTTCTCCTCCCTCTGGCCTAACATAGCTCCTACAGCAAAATTAGAAGCGTCACATGAAATTTCAAAGGGCATGGTCCAGTTGGGTGCAACAAGAATAGGAGGAGAAGTGAGTTTAGATTTCAATTCAATCACCAAAGGCAACTTTACAAGAATCATCGAAATCAAATTTGACATCTTTTTGTAAAAGCTTTGAGAGAGGTAAAGCAATCTTGCTAAAATCTTTTATAAATCGCCTATAGAATCCCGCATGACCCAAAAATGATCTAATATCTTTAACACAGGCAGGATAAGGCAAAGAAGATATAACCTCAATCTTAGCTTTATCAACTTCAATTCCCTTTTTAGAAATCAAATGTCCTAGAACTATCCCCTCATTGACCATGAAATGGCACTTTTCAAAGTTCAAAATCAAATTCTTTTCAATGCATCTTTTCAAAACCTTTTCAAGACTAGCAAGACAATCATCAAAAGAACCACCATAAACAGTAAAATCATCCATAAAGACTTCCATACATTCCTCTAAAAATTCACAGAATATAGCCATCATGCAACGTTGGAAAGTCCCTGGAGCGTTACATAACCCAAAAGGCATCCTACGATAGGCGAAGGTACCAAAAGGGCATGTAAAAGTGGTTTTATCTTGGTCCTCCGGTGCAATAGGTACTTGAAAGTACCCAGAGAAACCATCTAGAAAGCAGTAATGAGATTTGCCTGCAAGTCTCTCAAGCATCTGGTCTATGAAAGGAAGAGGGAAATGATCTTTCCGTGTGGCATCATTGAGTTTTCTATAATCTATGCACACACGCCAAGAATTCTGCACTCTTGTAGGAATAAGCTCATCCCTATCATTTCTAATAACAGTACCCCACTCTTTTTTGGCACTACATGTATTGGACTAACCCACTCACTATCAGATATGGGATAGATGATCCCAGCACTTAGAAGTTTGGTAATTTCCTTTTAACCACATCAAGAATCAGGGGGTTTAGTCTTCTCTGGGGTTGTCTCACTGATTTTGAACCTTCACTAAGCAAGATTCTATGTGTGCAAATGGCTGGACTAATTCCAGGAATGTCCGCTAAAGTCCACCCAATAGCCCTCTTATGCTCTCTCAAAACAGTAAGGAGTCTTTCTTCCTCAACCTTAGATAGGGAGTTAGCTATAATGACCGGTAATCGCTCATCAGACTCTAGAAAAGCATATTTCACAGTAGGGGGCAGGGGTTTCAACTCAAGAGTAGGTGGTTGCACAATAGATGGAATCAAATTATGAAGTTCAAGAGAGAAAAGATTACTCCCCTTTCCTTCAATCAGTGAAAATTCCTCAACCTTGCAGATAGCTTCCTCTCCAAGCGTTGAACCAACTTGTAGTTGATCTACAGCAACTGCCTTAGAGGGAATCTCTTCCATGACTTCGTCCTCCATATCTGAAATAGCAACAGAAAACCCTTCCCCAAGGGAATTATCGCTGACAATAGAGGGATCAAAGTCTAAATTAGGGTCAAGGGAGGAAATAGAGAATGCATGTGGGAGGGAGAGCATACAATTAAACACAGTGCAATCAAGGCATGTATCTTTATCACCACATGAGCAAGAAGAAGGTGTAGAGTAAAGGGATGAAAAAGAAGAAATAATGTCATCCTCATCATCAGAAATAACTGAATAAAGTTCAGAACTAGAGGAATCATCTAGCAATTCAAACTCAGAACAGATATCATCAACAGCAACATCAATCATATTTACACCCAAGAGAGAATAGTCTTCATAAGGATGCCTCATTGCTTCATACATGTTAAAACAAACCTTATGATCTCCTACTTCCATAGTGATGGTACCTTCTTTCATGCTAATCATAGTGTTAGCAGTCCTCAAGAAGGGTCTACCAAGAATCAGTGTGGTGTCATGGACAAGTTCAGAGGACATATCAAGTACATAAAAATCAGCAGGAAAGACCAAATCCTTAACTTGAACCAAAATATCCTCTATGATGCCTTCCGGATACCTAATACTTCTATCAGCCAACTGGAGTACTACAGTGGTAGACTTAAGCGTCTTGACTCCTAGTGAAGTGTATACAGACTTAGGCATCACATTAATAGCTGCTCCTAGATCTAGTAAGGCTCCCCTTATAGAAACTTTTCCTATTGTGCAAGGGATGGTGAAGGATCCAGGGTCCTGGCATTTCACAGGGATTTGAGGCTTAAACAGGGCAGACACATTCGAGCTCACTTGGACTCTTTCATTTGGTCTAAACTTCCTCTTATGGGTACACAGGTCTTTAAGGTATTTAGCATAAGCAGGAACTCTCTTAACAAGATCAAGCAAAGGAATATTAACTTCCACTCTACTGAACAAATCAATCACATCTTTTTCAAATTTAGTTTCAGTCTTTCTTTTGCTTATCAAGTATGAATTAGGAAAAGGAAGGTCTTTGAGATTTACCTCTTTATCATTCAGCTTACCAGCTCCATGCTTAGATGACCCATCATGCTCCTTTGATGCTGCTTCCTCATAATTACTCTCAGATTTTGCTCCTTTGCTACTTAGAAGAGTTGACTTCTTTTCATCTAGCAATTCTCTCTCTTTTGCACTCTCAGAATTCTTAACTCTTGAATGTTTAGGAAGAGGCTTATCACACTCAATCTCCTCATCAACTGATTCCTCTTCCTCTTCACTGAATCTTACTTGCTTCCCACTTCGTAGCGCGATTGCATTCAAACCCTTTGGGTTTATGACGGTATTGGAAGGAATGGTGCCACTGCTTCTAGCTTGTTGCTCACTCATGTTGTTGGATAACTGAGTAACATAGGAGTTCATGTTCTCAGATTTAGTCTCCCATTGCTCCATTCTCTTTTCCAAAGCACTAAATCTAGCATCATTCTTGGATGAATCTTGTTGAATTAGTGAAGCTAAGGAGTTGAACTGAGTAGCGTTGGCAGCCCTTTCTTCCTTCATTAAAGCCATCATATTCTGTAGAAGTTGATTCGTTTCATCCTTAGGTGGGACCGCAAGGGCTTGAGACTGGTTTTGGAACTGGTTTGAAGATGGACCAGCTCCTCCACTCTTCTGAAATCTATTTGGAGGTCTACTATCATCATTCCTCCAGCCCAATCGAGGGTTTGATTTCCACCCCTCATTGTAAGTGTTGGAATAGGGGTCCCATTTTTGATTTGGGCGGCCTTGGAAGACTGCGGACACTTCCTCATAACGGCCCGGACAAACGCTAGATATATGCATGACTGATCCACATGTGTCACAACTAGGCGCTGTAATGTCCATAGGAGTGGATGGGCGATGCACACTCATATTCTTCAATTCAGCAGTGATCAAAGATAGTTGAGATGTCACTTGGCTTCCCAAAGAATCCACCTTTGATTCCAAAGCGTCCATTCTTCTGTTGTGCACCGAAGCAGCTCCCATCTCATGTACTCCTTTTGTATCTCTCACCCCATGTTGTTGATGATTCAGAGCCATCTTCTTTATCAAATCCCAAGCTTCTGCAGCAGTAGAGTCTATCAAAGATCCTCCCGATGCAGCATCCAACATACCCTTCTCTTGGTTCTTCAACCCATCATAGAAGTACTGCACCAGTTGTTCATCCGGAATTTGATGATGTGGGCATCTTGAAAGTAGGTCCTGAAATCTATTCCAGAAATCGTAGAGGGATTCATCGTAGTCTTGCTTGGCAGAATAAATCTCCTTCCTCATTGATGAAGTTCGAGAAGCCGGAAAGTATTTCTCCAAAAATGCCTTCCTTAAGTTCCCCCAGCTATGGTATGCATCAGCTACATGTCTTGGAAGGCTCATGTACCACTCCCTAGCCTTGCCTTCCAAGGATAGATGAAAAACCTTCCATAGCACTTGGTCCAACGATGCTCCCACAGGCTTCATACTCTGACAAATCATGGAAAGAGATTGCAAATGGAGGTATGGGTCTTCTCCTGTCAAGCCATGAAATTTAGGAAGAGAGTTAATCAATAAACCCTTAATCTCAAAATTAACTTCAAAATTTGGACATGCAGCAGTAAATGGGTCAAAGTTAACATCAGATGTGGTGGCTTCCCTAATTGTTCTTCTTCTAGGGTTCCCATTATTTTCTCCCACTCTCTCTTGCTCACCATTTCCTCCATTGCCTCCATTCCTTACTTGGTTGGCATTGGGGTTAGGATGAGGTTGGTTTTGTGGTCTCTTGGTCAGTAGGTTCACTCTCACTACTGGATAGGCTAGATTCCACTGAAATATTCTCTTGCTCGATCACCAACTCACTTGTCCCTCTGACTCTTTTCTCTCTTCTTATCTCTGTGAGTCTTCTCTCAATCTCAGGGTTATAGGGCACAAGCTTGGTATTTCGTGGCATGCAAAATAAGTATCACAAGAGAAAAAGTAACAAAATTGACTTGCAACACACAAAGTCAAATAAAAGTATGCAATGTGATGGATGCAAGTGTAAGGTGTGAGTATGAAAGTATATGGATGAGTATTAGTATGTATGGATGAGTATGAGTATGTATGGGTGGGGTATGAGTAAGTATGCACAGATAAAGAAGCTGAATGCACGTGTTAAAAACTTTCAGAGAAGTTGGCCGCGGCGAAATCAGGGGTTGGCCGCGGCGAAAGTTTGCAGAGAAGACCAGATGTCTGATTGTCGGGAGTTGGCCGCGGCGAAAACAGGGGTTGGCCGCGGCGAAAGTGTCCCGAGAGAAATTCCTTCGGTTTTTCAAAAGTTGGCCGCGGCGAAATAACAGGTTGGCCGCGGCGAAAGTATCCCGAGGGAATTTCTTCAGTAATTCGAAAAGTTGGCCGCGGCGAAAGGTAATGTTGGCCGCGGCGAAAGTGGGCAGTATGCTTATCAGACACTGGACTTCACTGATGCAACGTGAGAAATGCTGAAAATCAAGAAAATCAGTATATTTGTTTGTATTTCCAAAAATTTTGATGCTATGCAAGATGAAAACCTATACTATGAACAAATATGCAACTAAACTACCCTAAATGCTACCCATAAAGATCAAAAACCTCAAAAGTCAATCAAATAGCACAAGCTAACCTAGAGAACCAATTTCTTGGCTCCCCGGCAACGGCGCCACTTGAAAGAGAGCCTTTCTGTCGTTCGCTTAGAGGTTCTCGCTCAAAAATTTATCCAAGCTATGCAGTAGAGCAAACTCGGGTCGTTCTCTTTTGGGAGCCTAAATTAGATGTCTAAGTTAGATTAATGCTATGCAGAGTAATGAAAAAGGGGTTTTTGGTGTTTTTAGCCATTAATGAAATGCCAAAACTAAATGCAATGAATACTGATCTAAGTTACTATGTTTTTGGATTTTTCTAAGATAGTGGTGATGAAGTGAAGTTAATGATATGAAATCTCTTGAATATAGCTTTGAAGCAATCATAGTTCAAAATAATTTTGGGAGTAGAAATCACCAAGTCTTCTAATGAAAACCTTAAAGAACCCTTTAAGTCTAGGATCTTAATCAATGTCACCCATTTCATAAGATCCTATTAAGCTCACTTGGTGCGTGTATTAAGATTAATTAATGCACTTGGTTAAATGCAAGCTCAGATCAACTCAACAATCACACATTACCATGCAAGACAGAGAGTATCAAAAGGGATGCATAGAAACATATATGTAACCACATATATTAAAGCTCAAATTCAACATTAACTAATCCAATACACAAAACAATCATCCAGAATTGATTACAACCATAATCAAAATAGCTCAGCTCAAATTTACAAATCCTAGACCTAGAAATTCATAAATAAAGAACTAGAACTCATAGATGAAGCTAACTCCCCTTTGAAGCTCTTGGAACTCATGCTCCTTCCACCATATTCAAGAGTTGAGAGGCTTAGCTAGTCATAACTCTTGAACCAACTCCAACTAGATAATGTTCTTCAGCCATGGTAGCAGCAGATGGAAGAAATGGAAATGGGATTAGGGTTTCTGAGGTGAAAATGAGAGAAGAGGATGAAAGATACGAAGGTGGAGGCTGACTCCCTGTCATCTGCTGTCATCATACCTAAAATAGGGTTTCTAACCCGAAACTTACGTGCATGGGTCGGTTTTTGGGGATGGGTAGGTCAAAATTTCCCGAAATGGTCGGGTCTGGAATTTGCTGCTCCGAGGGGTTCGCCACGGCGAAGAATAGGTTCGCCGCGGTGAAACATGGCAGAGACCTGCCTTCACGGATGGGATTTCGCCGCGGCGAAGTGAGATGTTGGCCGCGGCGAACCTAGGCAGAGGATCTTCTCTTGTTTCTTTTGCCTTGAGTTCTTCAATTCTGACCCCAAATCTTTAGTGTCCTACAATAAAAAGTAACAAATTGAAGTATCAATTGTCCTAGAGGTTAATTGAATCCAATTAACAACTAATTATGACAATTTAATCCTCAAAATGACACTAACTCAAAGTAAGAACCATAAATCTCAGTTAAGCACAATTTTCACTTAAAAGGACCAGAAAGTATGACAAAAATCATGGATAATGATATGAAAAGAAATTAATATTTTGAGCTCAATCAGTAGGCTCTGTTGGAAATGTAGCAAGCCAGGCTCATTGCTTCAGCCCAAAACACTCGTGAAATCCCTTTTTCATTCAGCATTGCTCTTGCCATTTATGTGAGCACTCTGTTCTTTCTTTCCACAACTCCATTCTGTTGAGGAGTTCTCGATGCTGAGAAGTTGTGATCAATCCCATGCTCATCACAATAGTCCACGAGTTTGTTGTTCTCGAATTCTCCTCCATGATCAGTCCTGATTGACATAATAGAAATACCTTTCTTATTTTGAACCTTTTTGGCAAAAATGATAAATGCATTGAATGTCTCATCTTTAGAGGAAAGAAACAGAGCCTAGGTGAATCTTGAATAGTCATCAACTATCACAAGAGTATATAAGTTTCCACTGAAACTTTTGACTATCGACGAACCAACCAAATCCATGTGAAGCATTTGGAGTGGTCTTTCAGTTGAGGCTGTCTTCTTTGATTTAAATGAGGACTTTGTTTGTTTACCCTTCTGACAAGCATCGTAAATAAGATCATGTTCAAATTGCATTTTAGGCAAACCAATTACTAAGTCCCTTTTTGCTAATTTTGAAAGTTGATTCATATTAACATGAGCAAGACGTTTATGCTAAAGCCAAATTTCTTCATTTTTACTGACAAAACAGTTTTCAGAAAGTTTTGAATTGATTTGAATGGTACAGCAGTTACCATCCCTTGGAGCTCTCAGTTTTACTCTTAATTCTTCCTTCTTCAGTGGCAAGTCATCTTTGCTTATGACTAGACATTCCTCGGAATCGAAGATCACCCAATTGTTCTTGTCAGTATTCTGATTGACATTGAGTAGGTTGTGACATAGACCTTCTATGTAGTAGACATCTTCGACCTTCATCCCTTTGTCACTTCCTATTTCTCCAATTCTAGCTATTCTTCCGGATTGATTTCCTCTGAAGCTTACTTTGCCTCCTTCTTTTGGTTTGAGTGATGAGAACTTCTCAGTGTCACCTGTCATGTGTCTGGAGCATCCACTGTCAATGTACCACTTGTTTTTCCTGGATGCTTTGAGACATACCTGCAACAGAACGATCACGTTTTAGGTACTCATACTTTTTGGGTCCTTTTTGGTTAGTATGGTTTGTCCTAGGTACATAAGTACCTTTGGGTACCCATTTTAATGTCCCGTAAGTCCCTTTCTTCTTATGATGACAAGAAGAGGTGATATGACCTTTACGGTTGCAATAAGAACATAATACAAAAGGATTAGAGGAATGAACTGTATTTCTAAAAAATGTAAGATACGATCGACCACCACTTTTCTTCTTTCCTTTCCTCTTATCTTGAGTAGGATCATATCCTATTCTTGTTTTATCCATTGAGCACCGTTGGGCTCCTAGAATTACTTTGAGCATTTCACTGCCCCTAGTGAATTTCTCTAAGGTTTTTATGAGCTCCTCGGCTTTCTTTTTGTTTTGCTCACATTCTGTGCATAATGGAGGTGTGGTGTCTGTTTGCGTCACTTGCTGTTCCTCCAGAAGCTTTATATTTTTCTTGGAGCTTACCAACTCCTTTACAATTCTTACTAATTCTGAATGTAATGTATTGTATTCAGATTGTAATTCATCATAAGAGGGTTCAAAAGTGATTACCTTATCTGTCTCTGAATCTTCGTCCTCTTGAGCCACGAGACAGATGTTAGCTGTTTCTTCATCATCTCTCTGTTCTTCCTCTGAGGAACTGTTGAAGGGAATTGAAAGACGATACGCAGCGGAAAAACAACTCGAAATTTTAAAACTTTCAATCCCTTTCCCGGATCTACCGATCGCGTTTAAGTCAGGTAGTAAGAAGCATTACCTTCAGGCGTTCGATTTCCTGGTGACTCGATCATTCGGCCGTTCAGGATGCTTCTGCTCCCCTCCTTTGTCGTTCGAAGTCGACAACTCCGGTCAGCTTCCTCTACCGGTATCCACACGAGTAGCCCTCAACCTCGAACGACGTGCTAGCGTCTATGTCCGTCTAGGGTTTTCAGAGAATCCGTCCACTCTTATCTCTCTTAGGCCGTCTCTTATCTGTTGGTCCTCTCACGCCTAAAACCCTAGCTCCTCATATCAAATATATAGGATGCTATAGGTTTCATGAATAATATTTAATTTCAAAATTAATTCTAAATTAATTTCGAAATTAATTCAATATCAAATATTTCCTAATCAGATAAGAGAACAATTAAATAAATATGGTTTAAATTAAATCCATCTCACAGATTTAATTCACCTATTTATTTAATAAAGAGATGACGAAATTAATTTATATATATTTAATTTATCCTTATAAATTAAATCTAACAATTAATATCTCTTATATTTATATAATATATATATATACGAATATATATATACATGTCCACCCTATATTATTCATTGAATCTGGACATATCTTAGATTCAATGAATCTGGACATCATAACTCGCATTGGGTTATTTTGTGCGCGACCCTATAGGCCCATATGAAGTTGGCAGTGGGCCATTAACTATAATGACTCACAAGTCGTAAGCGGTCTCTAGCAAGACATCACGACTACCCAAATCACATGAGGATCGTTGAACGATGTAACCTTTCATACAACCATATCACGTCCCTTTTGTCACACGACATTTTGGTCATGGATGAGGCATGGAGAACGTCATCCTCCTATTCATGACCGTTACTTTCTCGATCCCTGAGTAGTCTGAGTATAGAAACGGAACTACCTTTCCATTATAGTATGGCCATACATTTCTCAGACTCACTCATCGAGGGGCCCAGTAATGTCTCTCTACGAATGTGAGGGACAAATTCCATCTTGACCATTCACATTCCTCCGCATGAAAAACCACTAAGCCTGAACATAGTCTTTATGATCACTCGGTCAAAAGTGACTTTTGACTAGGTCAAAGCTAAGCGTTTCTCATGTAGGAATCCATGATGATCTCAGGTCAAAGGACACAGTGACATGGTTTGTATATGAGAGAAGCTTATGACTTAACCCATGCAGCTCTCTCATAGCAGGTCGGTCCAACACCTTGTACTCTTACATGTGCCTATGACTTTAATTTATATCTCTATATATCTTTAAAGTCATACTGGTCTTATTTCATCTTTGTTCCCACATAGATGACCGACCAGGGACATTTAGGATAAACCATGAGTTATCCAAGGATAGTCATCACAGTAAACATGCAAATAATATGATAACGTAATTAATAAATTCATAAATTAACAATGTTCAAAACATAATGATTGGCCCCTAGGGCACAATTTCCAACAACTGTCTCCTTAGATTGACGTCACAAAGGCCTTCTTCTTTCTGAACTTCTCTTTCTTCTTCTCTTTATCTTTCATCTTGGATAGCTGAGGACACTCTGCTTTGATGTGTCCCAGCTTTTTGCATTCAAAGTAGATGATTGGATCCTTGGGCTCGTTTTGAGATGTGGAGGCTTTACGTTTTAATTGAAACCTCCTTCCGGCTTTGTTTTTATAGAAATTTTTGAATCTTTTGACTATAAGACCCATTTCATCGTCCTCCAGGTCCTCTTCGTTGTCATCTTCACTTTCTTAAGTTTTGAGAGCTATGCCTTTACGACTTTTCTCATTCGTCTCCTTCTTGTATTTCTGTTTGCCCTCATACTCTGCTAGACTCCGAATAGTGTTGCAATAGAGCCGATTGATTCTCCCTTTGTTTCCTCACTATACTTCTTGCTGAGTGTAGTGAGATGATTGATGAGGTGTGAAAATCTAACTTCCATGTCTCGGATGCTCTCTCTATCCTTCATTCTGAATAATTCAAATTTTGTGGTAAGAGTGTTGATTGTCACGCCTTACTATATTACCAACTTAGGTTCCACTTAAAACCATTTTATACCACATTGGGTGATCTTGGGCTTACTTTAAATCTGAAAAACGCTAAATTTCGGATTTTTACTGTTCATCGGGTAAAAATCCAGTTTTTCTGGCCCAACTTTGAAAATTCCTAACTTATTCCAAAAATATTGAAATGGGGTGGTTCAAAATTCTATTTAAAGCTATTTAAGTCCTCTTTCAAGGAAAAATAATCTCATGATCCAATTCCTTATGAAAAAGTATCAGGTTTTTGTGAAATGTAACACTGTCCATTTGCCAAAAACCCTTTTTCCCAGATTCTAAACTTTAACTTTGAAAAATCAATAAAAATCGTATACTTGGACATTTTTAACATATTAGCTATCAAATTGAAGCTCAGGACATTATCTTTAATCATGCCAAATTTCGTGATTAAACGCATTTGGGAGCATAATCAAAAAGTCATGTGAACGTGGCAGTGGCAGTGTGTTTACAGCACTGTTAGTATGTTATATACATAGCCAAAAAGATTCATGAATTTTTGTGGCAAGTCACCACAAATTTGACCTTCAATATGCATCTTTCCCTTAGAGGATTGAGGCCCTAAAATGTTAGATTGCATTTGGAGAATGAGATTTCTTTGAAATCCCAATAGCAAATTAACCAACTATATCACCAACAAGCATCATCAACATGCATAATTATATTAACTTCTATTGGTGAACTAGCATGCTTATCATTTGGCAAACTCAATCATGCAAAGGCCAAAGCAAGAAAGTGCAAAGAGCAGCCACATCACAATCAAGAAAGTTCAACCACATAATAGCAATTAATCATGCCATAATCAATAATGCCAAGTTAGTGTTAGTAGCTAGGTTTAATTTGCTACCTTGCTCCAAAAGCTTGAGCTTTCTTTATTTCTCTTCTTTCCTTTCACAAATATCAAACCCTAGCAATGCAATCCACCAAAAAGGGTAGCAAGAATCATTAACCAATCAAGAAAAAGCAATAACATAAATAAAAAATGACTCTTGCTCCTTAAAGCTTCTATCTTTGTTCACTATTTTTGAACTTGTTTCCTTTTAACCCTAAAAATTTCTTCTTGACTTATTCCTACATGGTTTTTCATGTAGATTCCAAATATGTGCTTAGATCTATGAAAATAAAACTCCTCCTTTAAGCTCCCCTTGACCGAACCACTTGGAGTACTTGAACAAAAATTACAACTTTGTTTTAATGCTTCCAACACTTGTTCCTTTTGGTTTACCTTACACCATTTCTCATTTTAAGCATCATAGAAGCCTTAAAACATTGAAAAAATCATCCTAAGGTTCAGTCATCATCTTGGCCGAAATGAACATCCAAAGAAACAACCAAGAAAAATGCTTCAAAACAACTTATAGCCACTTGTAAACACTAGGAACTAACATGTTTTGATGTGTCTAGCAAGTATGACCAACAAAACTTCTTTCCCCATGTGAGAAGCATTTCGTTCAGCACCCAAAGAAGAGAGGAAATAGAAATTTTCAACCATACAAAGAAAGAAAACAAGGCAAGGATCCATTTAGAACCAAGAACTAACCTTGAATCCTTGATTAGGTGACCAAAGTTGATAGCTTTTCCTTGTTTCTTCTTCAAAACCCTCTCTTTTCTCTCTTCCTTTCACTTGCACAAAATAGCATCTGAATATTAGGGGAGATGAGCTTGTTTAATGAGCCAAAATATCCCAACCACCATCATAAATGAAATTCCAAGTGTCATTACCCTCTTTAATCTTGCTTTCTCTTTCTTAATTAACAAAATCCAATTGAAATTAATTACCAAAAGTCAAGATCCTCTCCATTTGAGGAGTGATACTTGGCAAGTTCAAATCCTCTCCATTAAGGGCTTGACACATGGCTCAATGTGATCCATTTGATTTGCAAGACACTAGTCTTGCTTTATCGGTATACTTTGGCTCTAAGTTTAACTTCGTTTCTATAATTACAATGTTTTGGCCTCTGTAATTATTTTTTGTCAGATCCCTAATTTATTCTCCTTATTTTTATCTTTCCAAATTTTCCTCTTCGCCTCAAAATTAATTTCCCAACGATTAAATAAAAAGAAGAAACTAATTTCCCTCCCTTTAGGGTTTTTCCACTTTTCAAAGGTATTGGGAAAAATCTTAGATACTTGAGGGTCTTCTTTTAATTCCATAATCTCTTATAATTCCTTGAGATATCATAGGAATTTTCTTGGAATTTTATTCTCCTTAAAAATATTTATTTGGAATTTTCCAAATAAAATCCCTTAAATTGGCCTAAATCACCCTTAAATTCTTTTATAATTTCTCTAAGGGTAATTTGGTCATAAAACCAATTTTATAATCTCATATAATTCTTGAAGGATATTATCCTTATTTTTCCTTAATTTTCTAAGGCTTACAAAATATTTTTCCATAATTATATTTGACCAATATTCCTTAATTAGTCAAATTTTCATAATTGGCTTGGAAAATCATAATAATTATTTTCCACCATAATTCTTCTATTCCTCCTTATCCTTTTTGGCCTTTGAATATTTAGGAATATCCTTATTCCTAATTGCCGTATTACTAGATGTGATATTGATTCTGCTCTGTTTCACACTGGTTGTTCCCTTGTGGGCAATCTCCAGTGCCTCCCACATTTCCTTTGCAGTTTCCAAACTAGAAACTCAAAAATATTCTTTTTGGCTCAAGGCACAGGTCAATATGTTGATAGCTTTGTCATTCAACGTCACCAGCCTCTTGTCTTCTTCATCAAACTCCTTGGGACTTTTACGAACTTGTTGACCTTCTACAGTTTTCATTGGAATATAGTTGCCATGCTCGATCACGTCCCATAATCCGTATTCAATAGCTTTGATGAAGATCTTCATCCTCATCTTCCAGAAGGTGTAGTTCTCTCCATTGAAGCCAGGTGGCTTTGATGTTGAACATCCTTCGAGTAGCACACTGTCTCCAAAACCTGCCATAGGATCTCTCTTCGGATTGTTAAATCTTTACTGAAGAGACCTGCTCTGATACCAAATGTTTGTGGCAGCTTCACCCAAGAGGGGGGTGAATTATATGAGTTATAAAAATTTTAACGTATTGAAATAGTGCTGAAAATAAAACAAAGAAGGTTGAGTTAGATGGATTTCACTGTAGAGCGAAGACACATGATTTATACTGGTTCAGTCTCAACCACTTGACCTACGTCCAGTCCTCAGAACACCTTGGAGATTTCCACTATGATCCCAAGATTAAACGGGCTCTTGGAGCCTCAGTACAATAATTGATTTCTCAATCACTCCCCCTTACTAGCAGTAAGGCTATAATTCCTCTCAAGAGTCCACACTCTTAAGTTACTCTCAGAAAGTGAGTAAAGAAGATGTATTAAACTCTGTCACAGAGTAAATGAGTAATAAACATTGAAGCTCAGTGAAAACAGAGTATTGAATGCAACAATAAATATTTCAACAGAAGGTGGCTCGCGTATTCAATACTTCATTCAATGCCTTTAACGCCCTTTTATAGTTGGAGAAGTTTAATTAACTGTTAGACCGAAGAGCTTCTAGCCGTTGGAAGTTTGGTTACGTGTGCTCGGTAGTTGCAATGGTAGTTCGCTATTAATGCTTATGACACGGTAGGTTAAGGGCTACTAAATGACCGTTGAGCTTGCTTTGTAATCTGTAACAATACTTGAAACAAGTTAGTTCTCTTTCAGAAGGAAACTTCTAAAGATAACTGATTGAACCCAATTATTCTATATTAATTCATATCATTTTAAGGGTTTTTATTATAGATTTTGGCTCCTTTTGATGATAATTGTGCTTAATTTAGATTAAGAGTCCTTGCTTTGAGTTAGTGTTTCTTTGAGGGTAAAATTGTCATAATTGGTTATTAATTATATTCAATTGATTTCTAGGACAATTGATGCTTCAAATTGTTGCTTTTCATTGTAGGACACTTGAGAATTAGAGCCAAGATTGAAGACTAAAGCATTACACAACATAAGAAGTCAAAATATTGAATCTGGAATAGTTGGTTGCGGCCAAGAAAATGCTGTGTTGTGGCAAAAAGTCTGAAAATGTGCATCAGTGACTATTCTGGAATAGTTCGCTATGGCAAACTTTTAAGCTTGCCATGACAAACTCTTAGAATTTCATTGAAGTTCTTTTCTGTAATAGTTCACTGCGGCCAACTAGCAAAATCTTACTGAAGCTCTTTTTTGTAATAGTTCACTGTAGCAAACTTTTGAGTTCACCGCGGCCAACTCCTTCATATCAGTAACGTTAGATTTGAATCCAGAACGCAAAAATAGAAACCCTATTTTCGACCTATCACTCCATTCTCTCATGTCCAACACCTCTATTCTCTCATCTTCTTACCTCTCCACCTCCATCTTCTTCTCTATCCATTTCCTTTACCTTTCCTTCTCTTCATCTCATTTCCTTCCACTCCCAACTGCCATGGCTGACAGATTCACTTCAGTTGGAACTTTTCTTGAAGCTATGAAGGAGTAGGGTTATCAACTCTTGAAGAATGGTGGAGTGACATGAGTTTCCAGACTTCAAAGGGGAGTTTAGTTTCAGTTTTCAATTTTTAGCTATGATTTATGGCTTTCTAGGTCAAGGAGTTGTAAATTCTTAGTTAGAAACTTGGGATTGTTACTGTAATCATTGGTTAATGATTTACATTTGTAGTTTGAATTAGTTAATGTTGAATTCTGTGCTTCAATATATGTAGTCACATATATGTTTCCTTGTAACTCTCTTGATTCTCTCTTATCTTGTTTGGTTATGTTTTGATATTGAGTTGATTTTGGGTTGTAATGAACCAATTGCATGATCATTCTCAAATTACACATTAGGAGAGCTTAACAATGTTTTCATTAATGAAGTTCATTGATTTAAACATTGGACTCAATGAGTCATTGAGGTTGTTATTCTAGAAAACCTAATGATTTTATGAAACTCCCAATATCTTAAGTAAACTATGATTGCCATTAAAACCATTTTCAAGAGGTTTCCTATCATCCATTTCCATTCCATCATCATCTTATCAAAAATACCAAAAATATAGTAGCTTATTTTCATTGCATTTGGTTTAGTCACAATTCAATTTAATCTTAAAATCCAAAAACCCATTTCATTGCATTCCATGGCATTTAGTCTAGCTTAGGTCATCAATGGCTCCCAAAAGTGAACACGACCCGAGTTGCATCATTGTGCTGTAGTCCTTGCAATTTGGTAAATTTCTTGCATTTGACCCCAAGGCGTAACAACACGGTCGAATCAATAACTGAACAAATGATGATCTTTGATATTTATATGACATTTAGAAGTACAATGAATCAATCATCAGATACTTTAAATATAACCTGTACATACCTGATCGAAGTCTTGATCGATAAGTAGTTGATCGATCAAGTTTTTGATTAAATACAGAGAGAACTTTAGTCACGCATATGTACTTTTATCGATAAGCTTATGGATTAACAGATGATTGAAGAAGTGATCGATAAACAATGAGAAATGAATACAGTGACTTCAAACGAGATATTTCAATATTAAAGCTTTTAAATTCACTTATGCCTTTAAATCCTTTCTGTCACATCTAGTATTTGTGACTAAGGTATACTTAATCTAAAGATGGTTAAGGGCGAGAATATTAGTGTTAATGTAGATTGCACAACTTTTGATGTGAAATCAGGATAGGGACCAAAGTGGAATTTTCAGTATTTTGAGTAAGTCAGTGTAAATTAGAGAAATATGACAGCAAGCTCTGAAAATTCCTAGAAAACCCTAGAAATTAGAGAAAATTCTCTGGAATAGGAGGATGGTCCCAGAAGTCAAAAATATGAAGGAAATTAATTAATATTAATTTTCTGGTAATTTTCGCAATATTTGACTAATTAAGGAAAATTAGTCAAATTTAATTATTTCATGTACTTCAAGGCCTCAGAAAATTTGGGAAAAATATGGATAAAATACCTTAAGATTTTAGAACATTGTAGAGGTAATTTTATTCCCAAATTACCCCCAGATTAGCTTTAAGAATATTTAAAGCTTATTTAAGCCAATTAGGGCTTTTACCCGGGAAATTCAAAAAGAAATATCTAGAGGGGGAATTAAATTCCAGAAAAATTCATGAAATTTCCTTGGAATTAAAGAGAGATTTTAAAGCTAACAGAGGAATTTTTTGAGTCCTGGAACTCTAGAAAGCATTTTCGGAAGGAAAAATAATACTTTAGCCACTATTTTTGACTAGGATTTCTATTCTTTTGAAAAATCATTATGAGGGGTGATGACTCAAAAGTAAAAGGTGGTGACTCAAAAGTAAATGGTAAAAGATGAGAATAGATGGTCAAAAATATCTAGGACAATTATGGTGCTGTCGGTACAAAAGCTACTTAAGCCGGCAAAAAGTTATATAGGATATATTGTGAAAAATCTTTTTTTTTTGTGACTAAGCTATTCATGGTGCCACTTGGAAAGTGGAAGAAGCATGGAGAAGTTTCAAGATGTGCATGACATAAGCCCTAGTGACTCACCATTCAAGTGTCAACATATTAAGCCACATAGCCTAAGATTTGTATATTTGGAAAGAGGAAAAAAATTGGAAGGTCAAGATTAAGCCTTATGCAAGAGGAGCATGTGTGGAATTAATGAAAAATGAAGCCTATAAATACCTCCTCCCACATGTTCATTTCGTGTAAGACCTTTCAAGTAGGGAAGCTCTTGCAAAATTTCATTTAGAGAGAGAAAGAGAAGAGTTCTAGTGAGAGCAAGTCAAGCAAGTTAAGCTTCTACAACTCTTCTATTTCAAGTTATAATGGTTATATGTTGTTATTTTGATGATAATGGAAAGTCATTTTTCTAAGGAAAAGTGCTGCCCAAATTTCCTTAAAATAGATATGGAATATAATGGTTATGCCCCTTTGTTGATAGGCTTTGATATTTGTAAAGGAAGGAGCCAAGAACAAGAAGAGAGAGTTAAGGCTTACTTTACTTGAGGTAGTGAAACGTCCTACCTTTAGCCCTCAGAGTACGCATTCGTAAGTGTTACGGTTCAAGCAGATCATGACACAAGCCCGCGGATTTAAAATTTCAACATAATTACTCGGGTTACTATTTACTGTTTAAGTTCCAGATTACAGGTCCACATTCAAAAATTCATAACTAATTCCATAAAAATCATATTGAGGTGTTCTAAAATTCTACAAAAGCTCTTTCGATTCTCTTTAAGGAAAAAATATCCAATTGGACTTATCCTTGCCCAATTCATACAGTTTAAGCCATGAATATCACTGTTCATTTCGTAAAATCTGGAACTTGCAGATTCTGTGCCTCAACTTTGGAAATTCATATCTCCTTGTATACACATCCAATTAAGATGATCTGCCTCTCTTTTTAAATCTTGGGATGTGTACTATGAGTCTGCCAAATCTTGTGACTTAACTCATTCATTTGGTAGGTCAAACTGGAGCTACAAACTTACTGCTCCAGGACCTACGTTTTATCCCTTAACATCTCTTTACTTAAATTCTTTTTATTTCGTTCGCATACATAACATGGGCTTACTCTTTCCCATTTATGCTCATACATTTCTATACATGTCATAAGTATTATAATTAATTGCATGGCATCATATGCATCCATAACATAAATTACATAATAAGATAATTACACAATGAATAATATTATCAGTCATTGACATCAATAATTCTCCATTTTCTTCTCCTTGCTTCTCATGCCATTATTGCCCATTGATGATTGGCCTATATGGTTGGTTAGGGAGGGGTGAGATGCATGGGAATCTCAGTAGCAAACAATACCATATTAATCATGCTAGATGGATGCTAATGCACTACACGTAACTTGTTTATTCTATTGTTAATTAGTGACATATTAGCATGCTCAAAGCTAACTTCTTGATGCATGGCCATAGAGACATAATCTACTCATCATGAATAGCAATTGCAGTAGCTAAAACATATCACAATAACATTCAATAACATGTACACAGCAACACACAAGCATACAACATCAAGCAATGACAATAGGTACGTTCACTACCTTGCACCTCAAGCTTTCCTCTCACTTTTCCTTTGACTCCCTTGACTTTCCAACCATGTGGGCATTCGGTCAACATCACCAAACATCCTCTTAGATGTTCCAAGGTCCTAAACATAATCATAATGATCACACAATCTATTAGGACCACTAAATTACATAAAGTTCAAGACTAGCTCTCTTGAACCTCAATCCTTTCTCTTGCTTTTAGGGTTTTCTTTCTAGCTTCTCTAACATAAATCTCATCATTTCCCATCCTTATGATCCATTTCTTGTCAATTAGGACCACTTTAGATGGCCTTAGATTCAAGAAGATCAAATCTGGAAATTTTGGTTCGCGGGTACTGTTCATGAGAAACTCCAGAATTTTTGCTCAACTTTGAAAATTCATAATTAATTCTAAAAAACTCCAAATTGAGTGGTTCCAAGTCTCACTGAAATCTCCTTAAGTTAAATTTAAAGGAAAAATAGTTTCAGGAATCAATTCTATGCTGAACAGTACCTGAATTGTACGGAACTCGACACTCTTTCAAAAGTTCAACACTGTTTCCAGATTTCAAACCCTAACTTTGAAAAATCACCATAAATCGTACACATATCCAAATAAAGTGTTCTACCTATGGATTTAAAGCTTACAGAGTGCACTTTAATCATACCAAATCTTAGAATCAGATATGGACAGTAACTAATTTGAAATAGGTATCAAATCAGATCCTATAACCATCACATACCTTGATCTTGAAGCTTGAACTTAGGTGGACTTTCTCTCACTAGAAATAGCTCTTTCTCTCTCTAGATGCAAGAGCGGCAAAGTTTTCCCTATGGTTCCTTGCTTGGCCGAAATATGAGGGGAGGGAGTGCCTATTTATAGCCAAAAATTTGGCTTGAATGGACCAAAATGCCCTTGGTGTCTAATAGAAAGGGTAAGGGCAATTTTGAAACTTCAAGTTGACTTTTACATCATCATTGCATCATCTTCTTGCATCATGCTTACCTCATCCTTCTAGAAGATGCCAAGTGTCACAAATGTGGTGGAGGAGAAGGGAGATTAGATCCTAGCCATTGGATCAAACTTGTTCCATAAGTTTCCTCCGAATTTACTTGGCCCACGTTTCTCCGGCTTTCTTTATGGCCTTTCGGAGCTCAGAGAATTCTTCTGTCTACTCTATAAATTTCTTTTAATTCTAGAGAGTATCTATGAATTTTCTTAGGCCATAACACTTGCTTTAAGCCTTGCCTAAAATTTTATTTACTAAAATGCCCTTTTACCGGCAAAATCGGCTTTTTAATTTATTAAAGCTACTCCACTTGCCTTTTGGTTGCAAGACTAATTTTATAAATTAGTACAACCTTTAAACCATTTAACCTTATTGTTGTATACATTTTTGAGGTCTGTTGCTATTTCAAATAATTACCTCAAACGGTATACTTTTTACAAGCCATAACCTCATAAATTCCATTTAAGCTGCCTCAGGGGTATTTTTGTCTTTTCTCTTCATAGAAGAGCCTTAGAATATTATTTCCTATTTTTTTGGGATTTTCTTGGAATTCTCTGTATGCTCTTCCATTTTTACCCCTGTTGGTCATAACTTTCTGAATTTACAGTTTAGTCCCTGTTTGGACTTAACTTCATACAATCCTCTCTTTGAGGTTTCTAACTTAACCTTTGGCCTGTATCTAGCCTCTTTTCTCTCTCTGGGCCTTTAAGACTTTATTGGAGCCTCTAACTTTGATTACACTTTAGCCCTTGAAAACTTTTACTTTGCAGTTTAGTCCCTAAAACTACTTTGACTTCCTTTCTCATCTTTGGGACTTCTGCTCAAAAAAGGTCTAGTAGCCTATCTAATTTAGGCTATTTCTGGTACTTCTAGGCCCAAAAGTTAGGATGTTACAGGTAGCAAGATTTAATTAACTTTGTTGTTTAACATTACGTTGTTGTTATACTTATGTTATTGCCATTGAATGGTTGAGCTATATGAAAGTTTACGTATGACTTGTGGTTGCTCCTTGCAACGTTATGCCTTAGCTATTGCATGTTAGAGTTTCACAAGGTATGAGTTAGTATTAGTTCCTTAGCAATGGCTTTTAGTAAAGTTGTGTGATAATCATGCTTGTTGATGCTTAGTTGATTTTATTTTACTACTGGGATTTCTATGAAATCTTATTCCTTCCAAATTTACCATGATTCAAGTAGGGGCAGAGGCATTTCAAAGAGGGAAGGGCAGGATGGGAGAATAGCTTCGTAGTTTTACATTTCATGGCATGAACTTGATATATGTATGTAATGATGCTGGAAACCGTTGCCTATGGAGCTGTAAATTTTGATAAATATTTTGAAGTAGTTTCTGCATGAATTTGACCATGAGATTTTGTATGCTTAAATTAAACATCTTGAGCTTTAATTCCATGGGTAATTCACTGGAATTGGAGATGTGTGCGAATTATGGTGATTTTTCAAAGACAGCACTTTAAATCTGGAAAACAGTTTTGACCATATGAACAGTGTAAATTCCGTACATTTCTGGCACTGTTCCACAACTAGTTAGCCCCTGAAAGTATTTTTCTCATGTAGATCTCTTTGAAAGCTTTCAGTGGGACTTGGAACCACCTCATTTTGATTTTTCTAGAATTAGTTATGAATTTTCAAAATTGGCCAAAAAATCTGGATTTACCAAATGAACAGTACCTGTGAAAGCAAAAATTCCAGATTTGGTTTCTTGTGCTGTAAGCCATCCAACGTAGTTCCAATTGACACAAAATGAACTCGAATATGGTCTATAGCTAAGGGGTTACACTTTCAAAGAGAAATATGTGTAAAATAAAGGCTGAGAAAAGCTTAAAGATAAAAAATATGAGAGATTTTGAAATCATTGTGAAAAGCTTGTTATGAAATGAACTTGTACATTGATCGAATAAGTGATCGAAAATTGCTTGATCGATCATGTTATCAATAAACCTAAGTATGAGTGTAATAGTTTTTCAAAGACCATTGTTCGAATACTTTATCGATAAATGAATGATAGGAAAACTGATCGATAAAAGATTAAGAAAAGTTTTTTTACATCGAAATCACTGAGTGTATAATGTTTGAGTAGTTGATTGATAAAAGATTGATCGATCAAGTGATCGATAAAATAGCATTGGAAAAACTTGGTTCAAAAGGCCAGGAAAGAGTTTGATCGATCATGTTATGTGAAAACAGAAGTTTCAGAAGATTGAATGATCGATCACTTCATCAATAAATCAATGATCGATCAGGTGATCCAAAAGAGACTTAATACAGTTTAGTGTAGTGAGATAGTGATGACCGATCAGTTGATCGATAAAGCATTGATCGATCAGGTGATCGATTAAACACACTTGGACAGAATATCAATTAAGTTATAATGTAATGATAGAACAGGTTATTGATAAATCTCTAATCGATAAAGTGATTGATAAATGGTCAATAGAACAGAATACAACATGAGTAGGAAACTTTACCATTTATCTATCCTTTGATCGATAACTCATTTATCAATCAAATGATCGATAAATGCTTATAAGAATTGTGTCCCTTTATTTGTTAGTTGTTCGATCATTACATTATCGATCAATTGATCGATAATTCTCTGCATATTTGTATACTAAACAGTGTTAACCTTGATCGATAAGTTGATCGACCAACAAATAAGATAAGATTTATCTAGCAAGTTATTGACTAACTTTACTGTTAAGTTACCTTTATACTAAGATACTTTATTTGTCAAGTGATCGATTAACCTTTGATTGATCAGGTGATCAATCAACTTACTAAACCAGAAACTTCTAAATTTGTTATCATCAAAACCTTAAATCTAACATTGTGGTTATTAAAATATTAAATTTGTGATATTAATGTTCCTACATAATCGAATGGAGTAATTAGAAAATTATTTAAATGAAGAGGTTATATACAGGGAAGGATGGACAGATGCTTAGTCTAAAGCATTTTCTTTGCGTCTCCATCTATGGTGTCAGGTTAATGGCAGCAGAATTAAAATTCTTTATCTGAAAGTGCAATTTGTTTACCATTTAAAAGTCTATTTTCGAAGGCCCAAACTTGACATTACTGTTTTTGGCTCAAAGCAATTTGTTAGGCCAAAAAAAAAAGAAACAAGAAGAAATTATTTAAGATGGGCCCAATAAAACTGAATTGAAGCTGAAGGGGGAAAAAAGGGAATTACAGGACATCCTGGTCCCGTCCCGGTCCCGTTAGGACCAGGACAGAGCCAGGATGGGACGGGACACGAGACAAAAGTCTCGTCTCATCCCTGTTCACCTGGACAGGACCAGGACAGTCCCATCCCGTCCCATGAACACCCCTAACCAAGACACTTCTGCAGCTCACAAAGCACAACGGTTATATTATAAACTCAAGATTGTCACATCCTGAAAAGTTTACCCTGACATAGGGAGTTAAAAATTAGAACGAGGGCCACTATGGAAAGTGGGTAGACCGGTGAAATAACTTTTGATGTGAAACCCTAATAGGCTTCGGATTGATATTTTTGAAATTATCGGTCTAAGAAGGGTAAAATGAGAAAAATTCCAGAAAATTCCTAAAAAATGGTAAAAAGATAAATGAGAGGTTTTGGAACCTCAATTGAGGCCCCGAAGGTGAAAATGGTACGGAAATAGTTATTTACAGAATTTCCTGAAAACAGAGGTTTTTTAGGAAAAATAGTGGAAATAATTATTTTAAATATCTATAGGACTCAATAATTTCAGGAAAAATATGAAATAATTATCTAAATATTTATTGGAATTTATAAAATTAGTTTCAGGCCCTGGAAGCACAGGAAATTATTTTGGGGAATCTATTTCCAGTAGTTTTACCGATTAAGGGCCTATTCGGAGAAAATTCAAAATAAATAGTTAGAGGTGGAGAAAAATCCTGAAAATTTCTAGATCATATTCTTATATTAAAAGAGGATTTTTCATAGAGAGAAATGTAATTTTGGAGGCCTAGAAAAATTATGAAAAGTTACAAGTAAATAGTAACCGATAAACTGCATTTTTGTTTGGAATTAATATTTATGAGTGGGCTCTACTTTTTCTTTCTTTTTGGGCCATATTTGGGCCAAGGAAAGCCCAAAATTTGATGCAAAATAGTGGCCCAACAATTAAATAGATTTAAGCCCAATTTCAATCAAAATAAAATATCAGTAGGAATATTACACTTGGCATTATTTGAAAATCTGAGGGTTAGATGGCAGCTACATGGCCATTTTGTTGGCAAAATTTCTTCCCACAAGTGAAGGGGGAGAGGGCAGCAAATTTTTCTATAAATACCCCCTTAAAATACACAAAAAATAGTTGAAAATTTGACAAAAGAGGGGAGGTACTGTCCAAGTGTTCTCTTGAGCTTTGGAACTGATTTTAGTTAGTGCTTTTAGATGAGGAATCATCAAGCTTTAGTCAAGGATTTATCAAGGTAAGTTTAAGCTTTATTATGGTTAAGATTAAAGCTTGTTTTGGTTGAATATTTGAATTATAATTCAAGGTGATGTTGCTGCCATATTTCAGTCAAGACATGTATGGATTAGGGAAGGATAGAAGCCTTGAAAAGGAGTTGGAATTATCATGTTTGAGTGGTGTTTGAATTGATTTTTGGAAGAAATCAAAGTTAGGGTTTCATAGCACCCTATTTGGCCATGACTTGTTCTTGAGGTAGGAGTTTGTTTTGATGTGTTTTGATGATTCCAATGAGTTCAAAAGGTGTTTTTGTATAGGGAAACACTAAGGGAAAGTGTTTGAAATCATTGGAATCAAAAATAAAGTTTTTGAAACATATACTCCCCTATTCGGCCAAGTCTAGTTAAGGGGAAGGAATGTGATTTTGTTAAATCTGAATTGATATTTGGATTCTACATGAAAAATTGTGTGAGAATGAGCCAAGAGATTGATGGAAACAAAGAGGAATTAATTATGTCAAAAACCAAGGAAAAGAAGTCTAATTGAGCTTAATGCCAAGCAATTGTGTTTATACTTGAATTATTGATAATTTGGCATGTGTTTATGTATGGATTGATAGGCACATTGCAAGGAATCAAAAAGGAACCTAACTTTCCCAAAGAGGCTGATTTGGTTCATCAACCAAGAGGTAGCATTGAACTTATAATTTGATTGCTTTCTTGCTTGTCTAAATGTGTATGTGTTATATGATTTATGTCGCCATGATGTGATTGAGTAATTTATGTGATTATACATGGGATTATATGTTGAATGTACCTTGGTAATATGTATGAGGAATGGTTTAATGGTATGATTCTTTGCTTTCTTTCTATGGCAAACGGTATACACATGAAATGATGCGTAATGATATTGATTTTATGTATACATGTCGCATTTTTACATAGCATGGATTGTATGATGATTATTGTAACATCCTGAATTTTAGGCCTAGAAGTACCAGAATTAGCTTGAATTAGATAGGCTATCTGACCCTTTTAGCAGAAGTCCCAAAAATGAGAAAGAAAGTTAAAACAGTTTTAGGGACTAAACTGCAAAGTAAGAAAGTTACTAGGGGACAAACGTGTAAGTAATATTGAGATTCCAGGAGAATCTTAAGGGCCCAAAGAGAAAAGAGGCTAGATACAGGCCTGAGGTTAAATTAGAAACCTCAAAGAGATGTTTTATGAGGTTAAGTCCAAGCAGGGACTAAATCGTAACTTCAGAAAGTTACGACCAATTTGGGAAAAAACGGAAAGTATACAGAAAATTTTAGGAAAATTACAAAAAATGGGAAATAATATCCTAAGACTCTCTTGTTAAGAGAAATGACAAAAATACCCCTGAGGCAACTTAAATGGAATTTATAAGATTACGGCCAGTAAAAAGTACACCGTTTGAGGTAATTATTTGAAATAGCAAGAGACCTAAAAAATATACTCAAAAATGAGGTTAAATAGTTAAAAGGTTGTACTAATTTATAAAATTAGTCCTACTCCCAGAAGGCCAGTGGAATGGCTTTAATAAAATATAAAGTCGATTATGCCGATAAAAAGGGTATTTTAAAGAATGATTTTTAAGTGGGGCCTTACAGGATGAGTCATGGCTTGAGAAAATTTATCGGTTTTCTCTAAAGGTAAAAGGTATTTATGGAGAAGACAAAAGAATTTTCTAAGCTCCAGAAGGCCATTAAGAAAGCTGAATAAATGTGAACTAAGTAAATTGGAAGGAAACTTGGAGATTAAGTTTTGATCCAATAGTCAAGATTCATTCTTCCTTCCTCTCCATTAGAATTGTGACACCTAGCTCTTCTAAAAGGATGAGGTAAGGGATGATGCAAGAAGATGATGTAATCATGATGCAAAAGTGTATTTGAAGTTCCAAGTTTGCCCTTACAACTTCTACTACCTTTTAAGGGCATAATAGTCCATTCAAGGCATATGTTCTGGCTATAAATATCTCCCCTTGGAAGAACGTTTTGGCCAGATTTTATATAGGGGAAACTCTACCAAAAATTAGAGAGAAAACGTGCGGGTGAAGGCCAAGAAAAAGGAACAAGATTCAAGCTTCAAGATCAAGGTATGTGATGATTCTAGCACCTATCTTGATGGCTATTTTGATTAGTTACTCTTTGTATCTGATTCTAACATTTGGCATGATTAACGTATACTCTCTGATCTTTAAATCCATAGGTAGACCACTTCATTTGGATATGTGTACGATTTATGGTGATTTTTCAAAGTTAGAACTTAAAATCTGGAAACAGTTTTGACTATTGGAGCAGTAGGAAATTTCCATACAATTCTGGTACTCTTCTGGACTGAATTGGTTCCTAAAACTATTTTTTCTTTAAAGATAACTTAAGGAGATTTTAGTAAGACTTGGAAGCACTCATTTTTTATTTTTCTAGAATTAATTACGAATTTTCAAAGTTGAACAAAAATTCTGGAATTTCTGTGTGAACAGTACCGGCGAAGCAAAATTTCTAGATTTGATCTTCTTGAATCTAAGGCCATCTAAAGTGGTCCCAATTGATAAGAAATTGACCTTAAGGATGAGAAATGATGAGATTTATGTTAGAAAAACTAGAAAGAAAACCCTAAAATCAAGAAAAAGGGTTGAGGTTCAAGAGAGCAAGTCTTGAACTTTGTGTGATTTCTTGGTCCTAATGAGTTATGTGAACCTTATAGCTATGTTTAGGACCTTGGAACATCCAAGAGGATGTTTGATGATGTTGACCGAAAGCTATTATGGTTGGGAAGTCAAGGGAGTCAAAGGAAAAGCAAGAGGAAAGCTTGAAGTACAAGGTAGTGAAGTTACCTATTATTATTGCTTGATGTTGTATACTTGTGTTACATGATGTTTGAATGTTGTTGTGACATGGTTTGGCTGCTGCAATTGCTATTTATGATGAGTATATTATATCTCCATGGCCATGCATCAAGAAGGTAGCTTCAAGCATGCTAATATGTCACTAACTAACAAGAGAATAAGCAAGTTGCATGTAATGCATTAGCATCCTTCTAACATGATTAATGTGGTATTGTTTGCTACTAAAATTCTCCCGAATCTCACCCCTCCCTAACCAACCATTTAGGTCAATCAATGATGGGCAATATTGGCATAAGAAGGAAGGAGAAGAAACTGGAGAATTATTGATGTTAATGAATGGTTAAGGATTAATGTATAATTCTCATATCATGTAAATTATGTTTATGGATGCCAACAAGGCATTGTGATTGATTAGAATGTCTATGGCATGAATGAAAATGTATGGGAAAGAGTAAGCCCATGTTATGCATGCCAAAGTAATAAAAATAATTAAAGTAAGAATTGCATAAGGGATAAAACGTATGTCCTGGAGCAGTCAGCTTCCATCTTTAGTTTGACCTAATAAATGAATGAATTAAGCCACAGAATTTGGCAAGCATATAGTACACATTTCAAGCTTTAGAACGAGAGATAGATCACCTAAATTAGATGTGTACACAAGGAGATACAAATTTCTAAAGTTGAGGCAAGAAATCTGGAAGTTCCAGAGTTTACCAAATGAATAGTAAAGTTTAATGAATAAAATGTGCGAATTGGTAAGAGATAAGTCTAGTTTGATATTTTTTTCCTTAAAGAGCATTGAAAGAGCTCCGAATAGAATTTTAAAATACCTCTATACGGTCCTTGTAGAATTAGTTATGATTTTTCAAAATTGAACCTGTAATCTGGAAAATGTACAGTGAATAGTATTTGCGTAAATCAACATCCTAGTTACATTTTTATGAGCTTAAAGCCATCCAAAGTAGTCTAAAATGGTTCTAGTTAGACTCTAAGATATAATAAAAGTAAGGTGTGACAATTATGGTTCTCTGCTATTGAGATTTCTATGAAATCTCACTCTTTATGTTCAAATTTCACCATCTAGGAGTTGGATCAAGCAAGGACAAGGGGAAGGAGGTCATTTTGGGAGAAAATTGATTTATGTGCCCCTTGAAATATATTTGTAATTTTTGTGAATTATGTTGAACAATTGTACCAGTGACCCATGATAATGTGTATGTCAATATTTGATTAAAAGCTCTACTTTAGCTTTAGATTATGAGTAGATTAATGGTATGAATTGAAAGGGAAAAGAACAAGCAAGAATGGTGATTTAAGGGATAAAAGTTGACCTTTTTAGGTGTAAGTTTGACTAATGAGAAGCTGAGCATTTAGATGAATCTGGATATAAAATTTGGCATACTTATAGATCTCATTTTTATCTTTAAAAAAAGTGGTAATTCATTAAATTTGGAGTTTTGTATAGAAAGATATGCCCTTCCAAAGTTAGGCATAAATCCTGAAAAATTGAAAAATTGACCAAATAAACAGTGCCACTTTGAACGAAATATGGGATTGATGCATGAGATCTAGATACTAATTAGTATTTTTCCTATAGAGAGCATGTCAAGAGCTTTTTATAGAGCTTAGAACCATACCATTTTGATTTTTCTATAATTAGTTATGAATTTTTAAAGTTGAAACAAATATAGTGAATAGCTTTCCGGAACCAAAGTTAAAATTTTGATACTTTCTCATGCTCAAGACTTGAATAGTGGTTTTGAATGGTTCCAATTATTATATAATGAGATACTAAAGGAGGTGTGACACTTTTTGGTATCAGATCAAAGGTTTTGGCTCTGTATAGTTACATCGTATTGGTTGGTATGTGATTAATTGTTAGTTATTATTATGAATTGGTTTGTGCTTGGTTGTATTTTATGAAATCAATGTAAGTGCAAAAGGAGAGCTACATGATGATGTGTAAAGTGTAGTGGGACCCAGACCCGAATCAGATGAGGCAGGTCCCAATAGGATTAAGACCATGCTAATAATTGTCGTGGGTCCTAGTGATATCAAAACTAAAGATTTACCAGTTAAGAAAAGATCATTGTTGGTTAAGAAGGAATTTAAAAGTTGTGATGATATCTTTCAAGAGTTCATAGAGCTAGGAAGGTACATCGATAGGTCCTAAAACTAATATGTCTCGATCTATCTAAACTATTTTTATTATGTTCAACTGCTACACAATAAGGTAGTGAAAGAGGATCCCCAGAATATAGATGACACCTTATGGGGACAGGTATTGATAGATTCACTACCCAGGACTCATACATGGCAGCTTGAGATCGAGAAGATCAGTGACAGCCCAGCTCACCAAATTTTTGACCAGTTACAGGATGACCTAGAGATCTTTGTTATTACTATGTTCCCTTTTTTGTTTCTATTATGTGAAATAGGATGACTATATATGTTTATGCTTGTGACAAGTTGACTGTGAAACTGACTGTGCTAAACTGTTATACATAGTTCAGTAACGTATGAGATACTTTTGCGTATCAATAATGTCCCTATTCCTTTTATAGTTAAGGAAGATAAATAAAAACGGCAAGAACTAGATGTGAAAGAGGTTGTGCGAGAGAAACATCTCTTAGATCTCTTGTTGATGCTATCCAAACTATAATGGATAGACTTAAGGAACAACAACGAACTATGTAGGAATTATAAGCTGCATAGATTCGCTAAGAATAGGAACGGGATGCTGCTATCGCTAAGGCAGTAGCACAATTACAACAACCTGTCCAAGGAATAGCTGGAGTAACCCAACCAGTCCAACCTCAACCGGTCCAACAACCCCAGCAACCACAAGAGGGGGATTACTGTTCACTGGTTAAATTTCAGATTTTTTGTCTAATTTTGAAAAATCATAACTAATTATAGAAAAATTGTATTAAGGTGGTTCAAAATTCTATTTGAATTTCTTTGAGTTCTCTACAGGAAAAAAAAAAAAGGACTTAAACCTTGCAAATTCATACAACTTATTTGTAGGAGTTTACTATTTATTTGGTCAAAACTGCACTTCCTAGTTTCACTGCCCTGACTTTGGTCAAGTATAACTCTTAGCACACACATCTATTTTAAGCGATGTACCACTTGTCTTAAAGCTCAAGATGTATACTTTAACCATGCTAAATTTCACAGGCAGAATCAATTGCTTTCCTTACTTACACTTTATCACTATTTCGTGGCTCCTTTAAGGATGCTTTATTCCACTAACTTGTATTAGTAATTCATAATTAATTCTTTCCATAAATAATCTCATTCCATTCATGCATAAACTATTCCTATACATTATCATAGTCAATTACACATGCCATCATCATTGTTTATCATCACATAACATTAATGGCATGTTTATTTCATACATTAATATATAACTTATACAATGTAATCCAATAAATTTTCTCAATTCTTTTCCTCTTTCCTTGCTTCCACTTCATGCATCCTTTGCTTGATCATTATCACCTATTATGGTTAGTTAAGGAAGAGTGAGATTCAGGAGAATCTCAGAAGCAAACATTACCATTATGCATGCAAGATGGATATAAGTGTATGACATGCTTACTTGATCTAACTCATGCTTACTTATAACATATTCTCATGCTCAATGTTTCATATTAACATGCATGGCCATGAAAAACATCAATGAAACAGAGCATCATACTAGCATTAGCATCTCATATCATCATCAAACAACATAATGCACATCAACACATAAGCATAGACATCAAGCATACAAGAAAGGTAAGTTTACTACCATGTAACCTTTAAGCTTTCTTCTTGCTCCTTTTACTTTCCAACCACCAAGATTACTTAAACAACCTTGCCATTCCTCTTTCTTAGTATCTCATGGCCATAATTTCACAACACATAAGAATAGAAAATCCATTAAGATCATGAAAAACCATTAACCATCTTAACTCTTAAACTTGTTCCTCTTTGACCTTAATTTTCACTTTCTTTACCATAGCCTTTAAAATCATTTCCCGGTCAATTCTTTCATAAGGAATCCAAATATGAGCTTGGATTTAACAAAATCCAACTCCTTTCCCTATTTCTTACCTTGGCCGAATAGTATGCCTTTGGGGTCCAAAATTTTCATTTTTAATTCTAATGCTTCCAAACTTGTTTTCTCACCTTTACCCCACACAATTTTTCATTCTAAACTTATTAGAAGCATCAAAATCCAATCCTAAGACATAGAACTCAGCCTGGCTGAAATGTTTCCTCAAGTTACCTAATCATGAAATTCAACCAATTTTAACATAAAACCACTTGATTCTTCTTCCTTTCAAGTTTTTAAACATTATTCTAATGTCAATTTCATCTTCCCCTATACTTAAACATTTTGTGCAGCATGTCTTCTTAGGGTTTCAAGCTCCCAAAAATCATTAAAATCTATAACCAAGCTCGATAACAAGTAGTAAAAACTACATCAAAAACCGTAAACATACCTTGTTTCAGAGCTTGAGCTTGCATAGGATTAGTTGGTCTTTCTCTTCCCTCCTTCTTTCTCTCTCTACAATTCATTTTGCAAGAGTTTTCCTATGGTTTTCTTGAGATTAGGATGAAATGAGGGGAGGGGTATATATAGAGTTTGTGAACAAATCTTAGCCATTGATCTTGAAATTGTAAGATTAAATCTCGGCCATTCATTTTTTCTCTTTGTCTTGTGATCACAAGTGTCCTAATGACATCATGCTTACCTCATGCTTACATCACTAAGCCACATGTCTTTAATCCAACCATATACGTGTCTTGCATCCCATTGTACATGTGTCTTGTATCCGATCGTACACAAGTCTTGTATCCGACTGTACACGTCTCTTATATCTAATTGTATACGTGTCTCTTCCATGTCCCTTCATCATTTTAGCATTAAAATAGAGAGGAAATTAATAAGAAATTCGTGAAAAATGAAGCCCCTAGGCATTCCTCCACTTATCTTGCCATTTTGCACCTTATCTAGTACTTTTTCAGGTCCTGACTTCCCCAGAACCACTGAAACATATTCTAGCACCCTTTTCTCATCTCAAATAGGTCCACATGGCATTATATAACATACCTAAAGAGAAAATGATGCTCTTCCCTTGTCCTTCCATTAAAACAATTAATAATATTTATTTCAAAGTAAACTTTTTATTGATCATAGGAAATCCCTCTAATTTTTCTTAAGTCAAAAGTTAACCTCTAGATAGTTTACTTTGACTTTCCCTGGATAGTGTATAAATAGGCTTTAAATTTTGTTAAAGCCAACCTTTTTGCTTTCAGGGGACAAAATTATTTTTAAAACCCGTGTTAATTCCTCAAGTATTTTCTCCCATTTTTTTCCAATTATTTGAGGCCTCCCTATATTTTAAATAATTTATTTTCGATAATATTCAAAATTAGTCAAAACCCTAGGAATTTCAAATTCCTTCCAGAGGTATTTTTGTCATTTTTAGCCTCATACGGGCCTCTGGACCTTATTCCTATTTTTCTGAAATTTTTCTAAAGTATTCAGGCCTACTTCCATCACGGCCCCTTTTCGGTCTGAAACTTTCCAAATTTGTGTTTTAGGTCCCTACTCAGGTTTAGCTTCAGTAATCCTCTTACTAAGGTTCCCAGCACAACTTTTGGCCTTAAATCACCTCAACTCCTTATAATGGACTCTCAGACTTCACATACAGGCCTTAACATGCCATTTCCCATTTTCTGGGATTTTCGGGCATAATTTTCATTTTTGCCCTTTTCGACCTAAAACTTTACAAAATTACGATTTTGCCTCTAGTTTTTCTTAACCCCATAATTCACCTCATTTGAGGCCTCTGACATAACTTTTGGCTTACATTTATCTCTATTTCTTTTTCTTAGGTCTCGAGACTTCACTAGAGTCTCTAACTTTCTTTTTTCTTAGTCCCAAAAAACTTTCCCTTTACAATTTAGTCCTTGGGAAATCCCTCTGTCCCTCTAGGGAACCTCTAGGATCTCTGCCAAAATAGGTCTAGTAGTCTGCCAATTTTAGGCTAATTCTGGTACTTCTAGGTCCAAAATTTGGGATATAACAACTCTCCCCAACTTAGATTTTTCACACTACCTTGTTTGAAAATTTGAAAATTCAAAGTCCTACCCGTGTTTTAGGAAAATCATCCATGTTTTTTTAAATGATAACTAGTTTTGGTTAATTCCCTCTTCAATGCTTTCAACTAGAAGTAAGTGATGTTATTCCATGAAGGTAATGCTATGTGTTTTTGAATTTTGAGGATGACCACTTCAGATGATAACCATGTTAGAAGGATGTTTGGGCCTAAATTCTTTTACTTGCGAGTGTCTGCTTAATTTTATATCCCTCTAGAACTTGTTTTAACTATTAATCAAGGCGTAATGAGCTAATACTTTGTAAATATGATAGAGGCATTTTTTTCTAAAGGCTTTTTACCCAAACACTCAACCATCGCTAGCCATTTTGGACCATCCTTTGAGTACATGCACATTTATAGAAATTACTGTAAATATCATGTCTTTAATACCAAAAAGAAAAAAGAAAAAAGAAGAAAAAGTGAAAAAATGATGAGATAGAAATAAATAGCAAATAGAATTTTGCTGCATTAGAATAATAAAACCATCTCTAGAAAGATAGATACTGATTGTATGAAGAGAACAATTGAGATGCATGATACTCATCTTTTTCTTTTTCTTCTTTCTATTCCATCCATTTCACTTAGCCTTTACTAATCATTACAACCCTTTTTAAGCTCTCTTGATTCACAATTTATGGTTCTTATAGTAGAGAGGTAGAATTATTACAAGCTTATAGTAGAGAATTGGTTAAGCAGCTTTTAGAGTGAAATTCTCCCAATCAAGTGAGCTGTAAGCTAAACACTTACCCTTCAAAGAAATCTCTTTTACTCAATCTCTTAGTTTAAACATTGATAGTAATTACTCTTCACATTTCTTCATCCCATATTGGTTGATTCCTTGAGAAGGTGGTTTAACTAACCCTCTACTTTCATTTTTAAGCATTGAAGGTATTTTCATTCATACTTGTACCTTTTTGAATAATTTAGAAAGCTTTGTCTAGGAGTACAAAGGTTTAAGTATGGGAGAATTGATTGAGCCTAATTATTCTATGTTATTTTATATCATTTTCAGGGCTTTTATTATAGTCAGTGGCTTTTTTGTGATAATTATGCTTGATTTAGATTATGAGTCCTTGCTTTGAGTTAGTATCTTTTTAGGGATAAAATTGTCATAATTGGTTATTAATTTTATTCAATTGATTTCTAGGACAATTGATGCATCAAATTATTACTTTTCATTATAGGACACTTAAGAATTAGAGCCAAGATTGGAGACTAAGGGATTACACAACACAAGACTCAGAGTATCAATACTGGAACCTTTCGCCATGGCCAAGAAAACTTTGCGCCGCGAAGCAATTCGAAGATGTGCATCAGTGGTATCTCGGGATGATTTTGCCAAGGCCATAATTTGTCTTCACCATGGTAACCTCACAGGCTTATAAGAAGCTCCTCTTGGGAATGCTTCACCACGGCAAACATATTCCTTTGCCGGGGCAAAGTCCTCGTATCAGCAACCTAGATCTGGATCCTAATCATAAGATTAGCCTACCCACTCATTAAATCTGACCCATTCCACCTCCTTAAACATTTAGAAACCCTATTTTCGACCTATCACTAGATTCTATTCATCTACAGCGCCCTTCATTCATCCTCTCTTACTCTCCCTTATCAAACCCTCATCTTCTTCTATTTTTCTGTCATCTTTCACCATGGGTTGCTCAAAATCATTGCTGATTGTGATGCTTCTGGCTCTAATACATGTCTAAGCTCCTGTTCTCTTGAAGATGGGTTAATAGCATGAGTTCCAAGAGCTTCAAAGGGGAGTTAGCTTCATCCATAGTTCTATTTGTTTATTTATGAATTCCTAGTTCTTAGGATTTGTAAATTGGGGCTGAACTATTTTGATTATGGTTGTAATCAATACTGGATTATTATTTTGTATTGGATTAGCTAATGTTGAATGTTGAGCTTCTATATATGTGGTTACATATATGTTTCTTTGCAATTCTTTTGATACTCTTCCTTCTACATGGTATTGTTAGATTGTTGAGTTAATATGGATTTGCATTGAACCAAGTGCATTAATTAATCCTAATACACACACTAAGTGAGCTTAATAGGACTTTATGAGATGGGTGGCTATTGATTAAGATCCTAGACTTGAAGGGTTCTTTAAAGTTTTTTTATTTAGAAAACTTAGTGATTTCTACTCCCTAAATCATTTTGAACAGTGATTGCCAAAGATCCATTTTCAAGAGGTTTCATTAATTGATTTCAACACTTGTTTCCCTCTTGTTCCTTTTTCAATCTCCCAAAAATCCAAAAATATATTTACATTTTATTTAATTTCAGTTGATAGTTTTAAATGAAAACCCCCAACCTTTCCCTAGTCAGTTTGCATTTTTATGACATCTAGTTAACTTAGGACCAATAACTTAAGGCTTTAATAAGAGAACAACCCGGGGTCGCACCCTAAAGTGCAATCCTTGTATAAATTTTGCATTTAACCCCCAAGGCATAAAGTGAACGGTTAAATCAAATACATAAAAGGGCTCCTTTGTGAATCGACCTAGGTTAGGCTATTATACTATAGTAGCTCGATTTAGTTTGTTTGAAGAGCCCTACGGTAAGGCTTTTCACCAAGCTTCAATACATGGTAAAGTTATGGATTTTGATGTAGTTTATATTGCTCTTTGTGTTGTTGAGCTTGGATATGGTTTTGTTGAGTTTTGAAAGCATGAAACCCTAAGATGAGATGCTGTCCAAAAGTGATCAAGACATGTAAATGATTGATTGAAGTTAGATTAATGATTAAGTTGAAAAAAAAGGAGTAGAAATCAAGTGGTTATGTGATGAAATTGGAAAGAATCCAACTTTTCTTTGACAGTATAATTTTTGGCTATAGTTGGGGTTTATGTTAGGGGTGGATTTTGATAATTTTAATGCCTTTAAAATGAAAAATTGCGTAGGGTACAAGTGAAAAGCTAAGTTTGGAAGCATTAGAATTAAAAATAAAATTTTTGCCCTAAAACCCTATATGTCTCGACCAAGGCTTAGTCATGGGGAAAGTTAGATTTTTGAGCTTGGAAATAGATTCTACATGCAAAATTATGGGGGAACAGCATGTAGAATTAATTTTGAAAAGATTGGATTGAAAGTATAAAAGTTAGAGATTAATGTATGTTAAAGAGAGCAAAGTATAAATGTTGCTTATTACCATGGCTCTCTTGAATAAATAACAATGATGTGTTGATGTATTTAGGGCCATGAAACATCAAGAAAGAGAAATAGAAAGGATTATCAAACAACTTTAAAGGTGGGTTCCAAAAGGAGCAACAGAAAGAATGTGACATATTAAAGGTAGCAAACTTTACTCTACTCTTATGTGCTTGGTATTTGCTTGTATGTATGATATGTTTGTTATGTTTATGTAATTTTATGAACTCATGCATTGTGTATGTAATAATACTTAAAGCATGTCATTGGCCTATGTGATTTATGATTAATGCATGACGATTTCCAAACATTTCATTATGTTTTGAAAATGTTAAGTTTGCCAATATGTTATGAATGCCAAGATATGCTATGTATATTTGGATGGTAATTGTTTGCTACTAAGATTCTCTTGAATCTTACTCTCCCTTAACTAACCATAATAGGTATTATGTGTAAGGATGAATAATCTATGATGAGGATCAAAAGAAAGAAGAGGATAATTGAAGAAATGTGTTTATAACCTGTAATGTAATATTTCTCCTTTATGTTGATGTATGTTATGAACAATGCAATTAATGTTATGTAATGATGAATATTGAGAATGACCTGTAAGATTGAGTATGATAATACAAGAGAATATTTATGAAATGTTGGAATGGTTGCATGTGTAATAAATGATATTTATAGAGTGATAATTTCAAGAAAGGGAATTAACCTTCCAACATAGAGCAATAAAATTGAGATAGAATACCAGTAAACTAAATGAACAAATTTGCTTGTGATATTTTGTGAGTAACTAGAACACAACTTAAGCTTTAAAATGAGTGATAGATCACCTAAAATGAATGTGCATTGTCACATCCCAATTTTTAGGCCTAGAAGCCCAGAAAGTAACCTAAATAAGGTAGGCTACCAAGCCCCTTGAGCAGAAATTTTAGAAATATCATGAAAAGAGAGAATAGTATTTTTTAGCCAAGAAACCACTTACAGTTTTGTCTTGGGAATTGAGAAAACTCCAGGGGTTAAAGTGTAATGAAGGTTAGAGGCTCCAGTAAAGTCTCGAGGGTTCAGAAAGGGAAAATAGGTTATGTGTAGGCCTAAGGTTGAGGTGCAAGCCTCAAAGTGATGATTCATGAGGTTGAGCCCAAACAGGGACAAAATCGTAATTTCAGAAAGTTACAGGCCAGGAGGGGTAATTATGAAAAGTATATAGAAAATTCCAAAACAATCCCAAAAAAAGGGAAATGGTGTATAGAGACCTTTTGATGAAGATAAATGACAAAAATACCCCTACAGTAGCTTTAATGGAATTTTCAGTATAGTAGCTTAGTTTGAGGTAATTATCTAGATATAATTATTTAAGCCATGAGGAGGCCTGAAAAATGTATGTAAAAATAGGGAATGAATAGTTAAGAGGCTAAAAAAGTTTATAAAATTAGTTGCGTCCCTAGAAGGCCAGCAGAGTGGCTTTAATAAAATATGTTAGAATTACGGTTTTGATGATAACAAATTAAGGAATCTGTGTTGATCGATCACCTGATCAATCAAGGGATTATTGATAACTTGATAGATAATATCTCTATACAAACAAGTAACTAAGTAGAAACTTTGATCGATAACTTGATAGATAATGTGTTGATCGATCAATTGATCGATCATTGTTAACTTAGTTATGTATAAAAGTCTGTAAAAAATTATCGATCAATTGATCTATAATCAAATGATCGAATAACTGTTAGATAATGGGACATAAGTTTGGTAAGCATTTATCGATCACATGATCGATAAATAGATCATCGATGAGGAGACAAATAAATGGTAAAGCACTCTACTCACTTTGTATTTAGTCTTAATCACCATTTATCGATCACTTTATCGATCAGTGAGTTTTCGATAACGTGATTGAATATTGCTTTAAAATCCACTCAATATGCAGGTTGTTATCCTTGTAGCTTATCGGTCACTTGATCAATCAGTGAATTATCGATCAAATGATTGATCATCGGTATCTTGTCTTTAAATTATGGCTTTTCAATCACCTAATCAATAATCCAATTATCGATAATATGATCGATCACCCATTTACGTGTATGCTCTGTTTTTCACATAACGTGATTGATAAATTAGTTCCTTGTCTTTACAGGACTACGTCTCTTTGTTCTATTTTATCGATCACTTAATCGATCATTCCTTAATCAATAATTTATTCGATAATTTATATAGTCTGTATTTTCACTAAATATACTTTTCTTTATCGTTTATCAATAAGTTTATCCATCATCTTTTTATCGATAAAGTGTTCGATCATTATTTCTTTAAAATCTATTTCTATATCACTTTGTTTATCGATAGCCTAATCGATTAACATGTGTTTGATCACTTGTTCGATCATGGACTGATTTCAGTGAAACTTAAACTAGTTACAGTGATTCTCAAAATATGTTGACTATTTCATTCAAGCTTTTCTCAGCCTTGATGTTTATCTTAATTCTCTATTTAAAGAGATTCAAAATCAAAAGTGACCTTGAGCTTCTTTTTCTGTCTGTATAGAAGTCACTGTTTTCATTTATCAATTACGTGATCGATAAATCAACAATCGATCACTTGATCAATAAACTTAGTTACCAGTTTCAAAAGCTCTCACTTTGAGTAATCGATAACTTGATTGATCAACCAGTCATTGATTATTACTTCGATCAAGGTGATTAAACCCAATTATTTTATGTTATTTCATATCATTTTAAGGGTTTTTATCATAGATTTTGGCTCCTTTTGATGATAATTGTGCTTAATTTAGATTAAGAGTCCTTGTTTTGAGTAAGTATCTTTTTGAGGGGAAAATTGTCATAATTGGTTATTAATTGTATTCAATTGATTTCTAGGACAATTTATGCTTCAAAGTATTGCTTTTCATTGTAGGAAACTTAGGAATTGGAGCCAAGATCAAGGACCAAAGGATGACACAACATAAGATCAAAGTATCAACACTAACAAACTTTGCCACGACGAAGAGAATTCTTCACCGCGGCGCAAAATGGAAATCTCACCAGTGATCTCTCGGGCAAAAATCACAAGATTAGGCAAAACTCCTCTCGAGAATGCTTCGCCGTGGTGAAGTTATACCTTCGCCATGGTGAAAGCCTCGTATCAGCAACTCCAGATCCGGGTCAGAACGCGAAAATGGAGCCTCTAATCATATGATTCGACCCATATGGACCCTTTAAACCATTAGAAACCTTATTTTCGAAAGATAACTCCATTCTATCATCTTAACACCTCTATTCTCTCATCTTCTTGCCTCTCCATCTCCATCTTCTTCCCCATCCATTTCCTTTACCTTTCCTTTACTCCATCTCATTTCCTTCCACTCCCAGCTGCTATGGTTGACAGATTCACTCTAGTTGGAGTTTTTCTTGAAGCTATAGAGGGCTAGGGTTTATCAACTCTTGAAGAATGGTGGAGTAGCATGAGTTTCCAGACTTCAAAGGGGAGTTTAGTTTCAGTTTACAATTTTTAGCTAAGATTTATGGCTTTCTAGGTCTAGGAGTTGTAAATTATTAGTTAGGAACTTGGGATTGTTACTGTAATCATTGGTTAATGATTTACATTTGTAGTTTGGAGTGGTTAATGTTGAATTCTGTGCTTCAATATATGTAGTCACATATATGTTTCCTTGTAACTCTCTTGATTCTCTCTTATCTTGCATGGTCATGTTTTGATATTGAGTTGATTTTGGGTTACAATGAACCAATTGCATGATCATTCCCAAATTGCACATTAGGGGAGCTTAACAATGTTTTCATTAATGAAGTTCATTGATTTAAACATTGGACTCAATGAGTTATTGAGGTTGTTATTCTAGAAAACCTAATGGATTTGTGAAACTCCTATTATCTTAAGTGAACTATGATTGCCATCAAAACTATTCTCAAGAGATTTCCTATCATTCATTTCCATTCCATCATCATTATCCAAAAATACCAAAAATATTGTAGCTTAGGTTTGTTTTCATTGCATTTAGTTTAGTCACCATTCATTTAAATCTTAAAAACCAAATCCCCTTTCATTACATTGTATGGCATTTAGTCTAGCTTAGGTAATTAATAAAGGCTCTTAAAAGTGAAACGACCCGAGTTTGTACTATACTGTATAACTTGGATTTATTTTTGATTGAGAACCCCAAGGCGAACGACAAAGGTCCTCATCACAAGTATTTCCAGTTATTGTTCAACACATTTAACAACTGATTGATTCTACTTTTAAACTATGAATGTTCATTTTATCATTTGTTTGGTCTGGTCTAAGTCTTACTCTGTAAAGAAAAACTTATTGAATTAAAGTATTATTGCAGACTACGAAGAAGAACTCAACGGCACTCCAACAGTTATTTAAGTAGCATGTAACCTACCTTGTTAGAAGCATTAATGGTGAAAACCGTTGCAACTGGGAAAACATGCAACCAAGCTCTCAACGGCTAGAAGCTCTTCTGTATAACGGTTATTAAACTACCTCAACTATAAAAGGCGCGAAGAAGCATTAAATGAACAGATTGAATACGTGAGCTACCTTCTTCTTATTATTTACTGTTGCATTCAATACTCTATTTTTGCATATACCGAGCTTTAGTGTTTCTCATTTATTCACTCTGTGAGAGAGCTTGTATCTATCATCATAAATTACGTTCTGAGTGAAACTCAAGAGTGTGGACTCTTGAGTGGGATTGTAACCTTACAGGTAGTAAGGGGGAGTGATTGAGCGAATCAATTGCTGTACTCCGGCACCAAGAGCCCGGTTAATCTTGGAACATAGTGGAATACTTAGAGGTGTTCTAAGAAATGGATGTAGGTCAAATGGTTGAGACCGAACCAGTATAAATTCGGTGTTCCCTTTCTACGGTGAAATCTCTCTAAGTCACACTCCCTGTTTCCGTTAACTTATTGTTTTAAATTTGCAAGATTTTTATATCTCACCCAATTCACCCCCTCTTGGGTGAGACTGCCACTAACAAAATATAAAGTCCAATTATGCCCCTAAGAGTCATTTCACGGGAAATTCAAAAAGAAATAGTTAAAGAAAGAGTTATCATCCAAGAAAATTTGTAGAATTTTCCTATAATTAAAGGAAGTTTACATAGTAGACAGAGGAATTTTCTAAGCTTTAGAAGACCATTAAGAAAGCCAAACGAATGTGAGCCAAGTAAATTAGGAAGAAACTTGGAGTTCAAGTTTGATCCAAGGGTCAAGATCTAATATTCTCCTTTCCTTTCATGAGATTTCACCATATGGCATGATAAGGCAAGAAAGGAGCTTGATGATGTCAAGGGTATGATATCATGAGGACACTTGGCAAGTTCTTGTGGTAGGAAGACTTAAAGCTTGGACAAGTGGCCTTTGGAATTGTCACGTTTTATCAAGGGCAAACTTGGTAACCCATGTCATAATTTTGGCTATAAATACCCCCTGGAAGAGCATTTTGGCAAGCATTTGTGGAGGGAAAACTCTGCAAGAAATTGGAGAGAAAAATGAAGATGAAAAATATGGGGGTGAAGGCCAAGAAGAAGGAACAAGATTCAAGCTTAAAGATCAAGGTATGTGATGATTCTAGCACCTACCTTGATACCTATTCCGATTAAGTTCCTGTTTATATCTAGTTCTAAAATTTGGCATGATTAAAGTACACTCCCTAAGCTTTAAATCCATAGGTAGAACACTTCATTTGGACATGTATACGACTTGTGCTGATTTTTCAAATTTAGGGTTTAAAATCTGGAAATAGTTTTTGACCATTGGAATAGCAGAAACTTCCGTACAATTCTGGTATTGTTTCACATCAAATTGGTTCCTAAAACTATTAAATTTAAAGAGAACTTAAGGAACTTTTAGTAGGACTTGGAACCACTCAGTTTTGATTTTCTGGAATTAATTACAGATTTTGAAAGTTGAAAAAAAATTCTGGAAATACTGAATGAGCAGTACCCACGAAGCAAAAATTCTAGATTTGATCTTCTTGAATCTAAGGCCATCCAAAGTGGTGCTGTTGACCAAAAGGTTTAAGTATGGGAAATGATGAGATTTATGTTAGAAATATGACTAAAGGATAAACAAGCTAGAAAGAAAATCCTAAAATCAAGAGAAAAGGTTAAGTTCAAGAGAGCTAGTCTTGAACATTATAAAATCTCTTGGTCCTAATGGATTGTATGATCAATATGGCTATGTTTAGGACCTTAGAACATCCAAGAAGATATTTTAATGATGTTGACGAAAGCCCCCATGGTTAGGTAGTCAAGGGAGTCAAAGGAAAAGGAAGAGGAAAGCTTATAGTACAAGGTAGTGAACTTACCTATCTTATGTGCTTGATGTTTATGCTTGTTGTGTTGATTTGCATGATGCTAATTGTGATGATATGAGCTATGTATGACTAATGTATGTTCTATCTCTTGATGATTTTATGGCCATGCATATAGTTGGAGACATTGAGAATAAGGTTCTCACTAAATTGGCATAAAGGTAATCAAGGAAGCATATCATACACTTACATTCATCTTGCATATATTGATGGTATTGTTTGCTACTGAGACTCTCCCAAATCTTACCCCTCCTTTAACCAACCATAATAGGTCTAATAATGAGAAGGAAGAATGCATGAAGAAGGGTGTAACATCCCAACTTTTAGGCCTAGAAATACCAAAATTAGCCTGAAATGGGCAAGCTACTAGACCCTTTTTGGCAGAGGTTCCAAAGGTTTCCTAGAGGGATAGAGGGATTCCCAGAGACTAAATCATAAATGGGAATTTTTCTGGGACTAAGAAAAGAGGAAGATAGAGACTCTAGTGAAGTCCCAAGACCTAGGAAAGAGAAATGGAGATGAATGTAGGCCAAAGATGATGTTGGAGGCCTCAATGAGGTGAATTATGGGGTTAAGCCGAACCAGGGGCAAAATCGTAATTTTGTAAAGTTTCGGGTCGATAAGGGTAAACATGGAAATTATGCCCAAAAATTTCAGAAAAATTCCAAAAAATAAGAAATGGCATGGTAAGGCCTATATATGAAGAAAAATGACAAAAATGCCCTTGCATTGACTTTAAATAAATTTTAAAGATTATGACTCGTTTTGAGGTATAAAGCTAGATTTAATTATTTGAGCCATGAGGAGGCCTCAGAAATACAAGTAAAAATGGGGATTCATGAGTTAAGAGGCTAAAGAAAATTATAAAATTAGTCTCATCCCTAGAAGGCCAGCAAAATGGCTTTAAGAATATTTAAAAGCCAGTTATGCCGAAAAAGAGTAATTTATGGGAAATTCAAAAAGAAATAGCTACAGGTTCATGTTGGAAATTGTGCCCTAGGGGCCAATCATATTGCTATGAACATTGTTGATTTATGAATTTATTAATTACGTTATCATATTATTTGCATGTTTACTGTGATGACTATCCTTGGATAACTCATGGTTTATCCTAAATGTCCCTGGTCGGTCATCTATGTGGGAGCAGAGATGAAATAAGACTAGTATGACTTTAAAGATATATAGAGATATAAATTAAAGTCATAGGCACATGTAAGAGTACAAGGTGTTGGACCGACCCGCTATGAGAGAGCTGCATGGGTTAAGTCATAAGCTTCTCTCATATATAAACCATGTCATTGTGCCCTTTGACCTGAGATCATCATGGATTCCTACATGAGAAACGCTCAGCTTTGACCTAGTCAAAAGTCACTTTTGACCGAGTGATCATAAAGACTATGTTCAGGCTTAGTGGTTTTTCATGCGGAGGAATGTGAATGGTTAAGATGGAATTTGTCCCTCACATTCGTAGAGAGATATTACCGGGCCCCTCGATGAGTGAGTCTGAGAAATGTATGGCCATACTATAATGGAAAGGTAGTTTCGTTTCTATACTCAGACTACTCAGGGATCGAGAAAGTAACGGTCATGAATAAGAGGATGACGTTCTCCATGCCTCATCCATGACCAAAATGTCGTGTGACAAAAGGGACGCGATATGGTTGTATGAAAGGTTACATCGTTCAATGATCCTCATATGATTTGGGTAGTCGTGATGTCTTGTTAGAGACCGCTTACGACTTGTGAGTTATTATAGTTAATGGTCCACTGCCAACTTCATATGGGCCTACAGGGTTGCACACAAAATAGCCCAACATGAGTTATGATGTCCAGATTCATTGAATCTAAGATATGTCAAGATTCAATGAATAATATAGGGTGAGAGTGAAAGCACTTGCAGATAAGAGATGGTCAAAAGGAGAGAAGGGAGGACGGATTCTTTGAAAACCCTAGACGGACAAAGATGCTAGCACGTCGTTCGAGATTGAGAGCTATTCGTGTGGATACCGGTAGAGGAAGCCGACCAGAGTTGTCGACTTCAAACGACAAAGGAGGCGAGCAGAGGTATCCTGAACGGCGGAATCACTGAGCCACCAGGAAATCGAACACCGAAGGTAATGCTTCTTACTACTTGACTTAAACACGATCGGTAGATCCGGGCAAGGGATTGAAATTTTTTAATTTATTTCCGTTGCACGTTTATCAATTCCCTTCAGTTGAGTTATGAACCAAGAAAATTCATAGATTTTCTCTAGAATCTAAGGAATTTTCTGGTATTTTTGGATGAATTTTTGGAGCTCTTGATTAAATAAAATGCTATAGTTAAATATTAAATAATTTTTGTCCCTTAAACAGGAGACAAAACCAAAGAAAATATCTAAAGGCCATCATGATGGTACTGAGTCACCAAGTGCAATCATGACACCTACGAGTCATCATGCTGAGTCATCAAAAGATATTTATGGATGGTATAAAAATCAGAACGCAGTACGAGTATATTTTAGACAGTCTTTTGTCTACCTATTATAGTGAAATCTCTACTGCGTGACTTAGTAAGGCTAAGTTGCCTATCAGTGAAGCTAATTATTTTCTTTTATGCTCCTCTAAGGTGATGCCATATGTGTACTTAATTGAGATGAGAAAATAGTGCCAGATCATGTCCCAGTGGCACATGGTAAGTCAGGACCCGAAAAAGTACTTGATACGGTGCAGAAGGGCAAAATAGGTGGAGGAATGCCTAAGGACTATGTTTTACACGAATTTTATATTAATTTCCTCCCTATTTTAATGCCAAAATGATGAAGGGACATGGAAGAGACAAGTGTATGGTTAGATGGGAAAAGAAGGTATTATGTGTACTGTTGGATGTAAGATACGCGTACAGTCGGATGCAAGACATGTGTGTGGTTGGATTAAAGACATATGGCTTGATGATGTAAGCATGATGTCATGACAAGATAAAAAGAGAAAATGGACAGTCCAAATCAAACCACATATTTTTAAGATCAACGGTTGAGATTTAATATTGTTTTCTATAAATACCCCCTCTCCTCCCCTCCTCTCATTTCGTCCTAAGCTCATGAAACCATAGGAAAACTCTTGCAAAATGAATTATAGAGAGAGAAAGAAGAAGGGGAGACAAAGGCCAAGTGATCTTATGCAAGATCAAGCTCTAAAACAAGATATGTTCATGGTTTTTGATGTAGTTTTCATTACTTTTGTTATTGTTGAGCTTGGTTATGGATTTTAATGATTTTTGGGAGCTTGAAACCCTTCGGGGGTATGCTGCACGAAATTGTTAAGTGTGAGGGGAGATGAAATTGATGTTAGAATAACGTTTAAAGGCTTGAAAGGAACAAGAATCAAGTAGTTCTCGCTTTGTATTAATTGAATTCCATGACTTTGGAACCAAAGAGGATGCCACGGCCTGACCTATTCTTATGCCTAGGATATGATTTTGATGATTTTAATGCTTCCAATGTGTTTAAAATGAAAAATTGTTTAGGGATAAGATGAAAGAATGAAGTTGGAAGCATTGGAATCAAAACTGAAATTTAAGCGATAGATTTTAGTTTTAGCCTAGAACCAAGGGAAGGAGTTGGATTTTGATTAATCTAAACTCATATTTGGATTCCTTGGCAAAATTGTGTAGGATTGGATTAAGGGAACAACTTTTACAAAGCTAAAACACTACATTATAAATTAAGGCAAAGAGATTAAGTTTGAGGACATAAGTCTTCCACATTGTGTAGTTCTTGGTCCTAGTGAGTAATGTGACCCTTGTAGCTGTGATTAAGACGTTGAGACATCCAAGAGAAGGTTTGGATAGCTAGATGGTTGGGAAGTGTCACATCCAGTAATATGGCAATTAGGAGTAAGGATATTCCTAAACATTTATGGGCCAAAAAGGATAAGGAGAAATAGAAGAATTTTAGTGGAAAATATTTAATATGATTTTCCAAGTTAAATGTGAAAGTTTGACTAATTAAGAAAAATTGGTCAAAGATAATTGTAGAAAAATATTTCCCAAGCTTCAGAAAATTAAGAAAAATTAAGGAAAATATTTCTTGAGAAGTATGTGAGGTTATATAATTGGTTTTATGACCAAATTACCCTTGGAAAAATTATAAAGGAATTTAAGGGTGATTTAAGCTAATTTGAGGCCTTTTATTTGAAAAATTCCAAATAAATATTTGGAAAGAGAATAAAATCCCAAGAAGATTCCTCTGATGTCCTAAGGAATTATAAGAGATTATGGGATTAAAAAGAGACCCTTAAATATCCAAGGTTTTTCCTAATTATTTGGACAAGTTGGAAAATCAATAATGAGAAGGAAACTAGTTTTTCTTTTTATTTAATTAATGGAAAATTGAGTTTGAGCTAAAGAGGGCATTTTAGGAAGAGAAAAATAAGGAGAATAATTTATGGATCTGATAGAAAATTATTACAGAGGCCAAAATACTGTAATTATAGAAAAGAAATTAAACACAGAGTAAAAGTCACCGATAAAGTGAAGACTAGAGTCTTGCACTTTACTTAGCCCACAAGTTGCCACTTGTCAAGCCCCTATTAGAGAGTAATTAAACTTTTCAAGTGTCAAGCCTCAAGTGGAGGAAAGTTTGACTTTTGGAAATTAAGTACAATTGGAATTAAATGATTAAGAGGGAAATTTCAAGAAGTAGGTATTTGACACTTGGCATCTCATTAATGTTGGTAGATGAGATATTTTATGCACATTAAATGAGCTCTTCCTCCCTTTTTTCTGGTTATGTTTCGGCCAAGGAGAGACAAGAGAGCAAAAGAGAGAACTTGAAGGGTGAACAAGGAGGAATCAACCACTTTGAATCAAGAAAACTTGGAGTTGAGGTTAGTGGATGATTCTAAGTTGTTTCTAGCTTGATTCTCTTGAGTTGGGTGGTTAAAATTTCTGGTTCTTCCCTTTCTTTTTTGCTGGCTGAAATGTATGATGTATAGGGGAGAAAGTTTTGTTGTTCAAACAAGCTAGAACACTTTAAATCATGGTAGTTTCAAGTGATTTAGTGTTGTTTTTGAAAGATTTCTTGGTTGATTTTTAAGAGGGACTATTCGGCCAAGATGAAAGTTGTAACCTAGAATGTATTTTTCAATGTTTTTATGCTTCCATTATGTTCAAAATGGAAAAAGGTATGGGATAAACCTAAAGAACAAGTGTTGGAAGCATTAGAATCAAAGTTGTGATTTTTGAAAAACAAGCCCTAGTGTTTTAGCCAAACTGAATCTTGAGGAAGGAGATTTATTTTCTTAAATCCAAGTGTATATTTGGATTCTACATGAAAAATTGTGTCGGAATGAGCTAAGAGGGAATTTTTAGGGTTCAGGAAACAAACTCTAAAAATTCAAAGAACAAAGATGGAAGCTTTAAGGGGTTAAGAGTCAGTTGAGCTATGTTGTGAAATTTTTATGTGAAATGGTTGGTAACCTTGCTGCCCTTTTTGTGATTTATCATGATTAGGGTTTGTTAATTGTGGAGAAGAGGAAGAAGGTCAAAGAATCAAAGAGCATTAGATCAAGGTAGTGGGATTTAATTAGCTACTAATGTTAACTTTGCATTGTTATTTATAGCATGAATGCTTGCTATTGTATGGTTGAACTATGATGATTGTGATATGGTTACTCCTTGCATTTTTTACCATAGCCTTGCATGTTGAGGTTGCCTATTTATAAGAAGATTAGTTCTTCTATGATAGCTAATGTGAAATGCTTTATAATGATGCATGTTGATGTTTTGGTTGATTGATCTTGCTACAGGGATTTCATTGAAATCTCATCCCCCATATGTAACCTAACATTTTAGGGCTGAATCACAAAAAGGAAAGCTATAAATTCAAGGGTAATTGTGGTGGTGATCCATGAGGAAACAATTATATTTTGGTTATGTAAATGTATGATGATAGGTTGCTGTAACCCCAAGCAGGATGCCAATTTTGAGCCACGTTTTTATTAAGTTCTTGAAGGAATTTCTTCACTAAATTTGGTATACTTAAATTTCAAGTCATGAACTTCATTTTGATAGCTAACACGTTAAAAATAGACAACTACATGATTTTTAATGATTTTTCAAAGTTAAGACTCAGAATCTGGAAAAAGAGTTTTTACCAAAAGGGCAGAGGTGACTTTCACAAAAACCTAACACTTTTTCAAATGGAATTGGTTCACAAGATTATTTTTTTGTGAAATATAATTCAAAGAGCTTTCTATAGAATTTTGAACCACTCCATTTTGAGTTTTCTAAATTAAGTTATGATTTTTTGAAGTTGGACTAAAAAACTGGAATTTTACAAAATGAACAGTAAAAATCTGAAAATCAGCGTTTTGTGATAAAATTAAGCCCAAGACCATCCAATGTGGTCTAAAATTATTCTAATTGAACTCTAAGTCACTCTAGTAGTAAGGTGTAACAGGAAGCTTAGGGAGCAAGTTGAAGAACAAGAGAAAATTTTAAAACACTAGCAAACTTTACCCTACTCTTATGTGCTTGGTAATTGCTTGCATGTATGATGTATTTCTATGTTGATATGATTTTATGAATTCATGCATTATGATTGTGAATATGTTTGAAATATTCCATAGGCCTATGTGTGTTATGAGAAATGCATGATGATTTCCAAACACGTCATTATGTTATAAATGCCAAGCTTGCCATGTATGTTTGGGTGGTTATTGTTTACTACTGAGATTCTCCTAAATCTCACCCTCCCTTAACCAACCATAGTAGGCAAATGGTAAGGAGAAGGCATGCATGAAGAAGGGCAAGAAGATGGAAGCAAAGAAAGTGGAGAATTTGCATATGTTTCAATGTAATGATTGACGTTGCTAGTAATGTAATTAATTGTGGATATGTCAAGTATGAAATGTGATGTAATGTTTGATGTATATTGTTAATGTTATGCAACTCAAAGTATATGAATGAATGGGAATCCATAAGGCTAGTTGTTGCATGTTTGAATGAAGGGAGAATTAAAAGTAAGAAGTTAATGAAAGATAAAACGTAGGTCTTAAGGCAGTGAGTTTTTAGCTCCAGTTTGACCAAGCAAATGGTAAGATCTAATGATGAAATCTGATGATCATATAGTACACATCCCAAGCTTTAAAATGAGAGATAAACCACCTCAGTTGGATGTGTATACTAAAAGATACAAATTTTCAAGTTGAGACAAGAAATCTGGAACTTCCAGAATTGACCAAATAAACAGTAAAGTTCAATGAATAAACTGTACGAATTGGGCAAGGATAAGTCCAGTTTCATTTTTTTTATAGAGAATTGAAAGAACTTTGAGTATAATTTTGGAGCACCTCAAAACAATTTTTATAGAATTAGTTATAATTTTACGAAGTTAGACCTGTAATCTAAAATTTAAACAGTGAATAGTAACCCGAGAACCAACTGCAAATTTTCAATCTACAAGCTTGTTTCAAGGTCTGCTTGAGCTATAACGCTTCCAAACACGTACTCTAAGAGGTTAAAGGAAGGATGTTTCAAAGGGCAAGAAGATGGAAGCAAAGAAGCTGGAGAATTTCCTACGTATTACATTATGTGGTATAATGTGTATGTTAATGTAGGATATAAACATGTTCAATGTTATGTGACGTAATGTGATGATGGCGTGTATAATTGACTATAATGATGTATGGGAATAGTTTATGGGTTGAAGGAATGAGATTATGCGTGCTTGAATTAAGGAAGAATTAAAAGTAAGAAGCTAATGAAAGATAAAACGTAGGTCCTGGAGCAGTGAGTGTACAGCTCCGGTTTGACCTACCAAATGGCAGAATCTATCACATCTTACTTTTATACCTCACTTTGTCTTATTTGGAACCATTCGGAATTATTTCTTATGGCCTTAAGTTGGAAAAATTTGAACCTTTAATTTTCTTAAATTCGGATTACTATTCATTGTAACCCTTACAAAGGCCAAACTTTGAAAAATCATAACTAATTCTAGAAAACTCGAAATGAGATGGTTCCAAGTTCTATGGAAATCTCTTGACATGCTCTTCAAATAAAAAATACTCATTGGCATTTAGAACTCATCCATTAATCCTAGATTTCGTTCAAAGTGGTACTGTTCATTAGGTAAATTTTTAATTTTTCAGAATTTATGCCCAACTTTGGAAGGGCATAACTTTTTGTACAAAACTCCAAATTTAGTGAAATACCACTTGTTTTAAAGATAAAACTATGATCTATAAGTATGTCAAGTTTCATCCAAAATATCATCCAATTGCATAAAATTTTGTTGGTCAAACTTTACCCTAGAAAAGTCAGCTTTTATCCCCTTTTTATGAAATTCTTGCCTTTTTCTCCTCTTTTCAATCTATATAACCATTCCAATCACACATCACATGCTTAAACATGATTTCTTAATCAAATGTTCACATGTCAAGCATCCTTGATCATTAATACAATATCCCAACATAATTCCCAATGATACATAACAATTCATAATAATTACAAAACATATACATAGGGTTCAAATAACTTCTATATGATTCCACAACATAATTCCTTCATGGAAATACCATCTCCTTGCCCTTAGACACACTACTTGAAGTTCCTATTGATTTTTTATACATTGAGAGGAATGAGATTTCATAGAAATCTCAATAACAGGAATTACAGTAATAATGTCAAACATGCAAGGTAGGTTACATATAGATTCACGAACATTCTATGCCATGCAAGCATCATCACAATTCACTCATAAACAACGTGTTAATGCATGATGCCAAAGCATACAATGCAATCAACTAACATGTCATTTTCATCAAATAATCTTAAACATAACATAGCATATATTCAAGTAATCATTATTAGTGGCAGTTTCACCTAAGAGAGGGGTGAATTGAGTGATATATAAAAATTTAACTTAATAAAATGAATAACCAAATAAAGCAATGGAGATAAGTTTAGAAGGATTTCATCGAGGATGAATAGAAGAAGATTGACACAAGAGTTTACACTAGTTCGGTCTCAACCAATTGACCTATGTCTAGTCCTCAAAGTGCCTCTGAGTTTTTCACTAAATCCCCAAGATTCAACGGGCTTTTGGTGCTTCAGTATAGCAATTGAGTCACTCTTAATCACTCCCCCTTACTACCCGTAAGGTTACAATCCCCTCTAAAGTCCACACTCTTGAGTCACTCACAGATTTGAGTAAAAAGAATTTCAAGCTCTCTCACAGAGTATATATATGATAAACACTGAAGTTTGCAACGTAAAAACAGAGTAATGAATGCGAAGATTAATTTTCACAGATGGTTGCTCAGTTCATTCAATTCTTCATCCAATGCTCTTCACGCCATTTATAGTTGGAGACTTTTAGTTTTCTGTTAGATACAAGAGCTTGTAGCTGTTGGAATATCAATTATGTGTGTTTGGCAATTACAACAGTTGTTCACAATAAATGCTTCTGACACAGTAGGTTGAGCCTATAATATATTCGTTGTGCTTTGTAATCTGCAGAAGTGTCTTTGGCAAGAGTTTAAGTCTTCTTCTCAAGTAAATATAAATGAATAACAGAAGAAATGATGATTCTTGGATTTAATACAGTAAGTGAAAATCATAGAATCAACGATCAAATAATTAGAAAGTAAAAAGGATCAATTTGATTGAAGTCTTGATCAATAATCCCTTGATCAATAAGGTTATCGATTAACAGAGAAGGTTTCAGAGTTCACAGATGGAATCATTTATCGATGTCATTATGGATCAATCGTTTATGGAACATGTGATCGATAAATAGTGAAAATAAAGTCAATAAGAAAATGCATATGATAAGCAGTGTAAAAGGCTTGTAATCTTGAGAAATTTGTTTTCTCAGTTTTTATAGGAATATAAGATAATTAATGAAGGCTAAGAAAAGCTTAAAGATAGCATAAAATTATATTTTCTATAAAGTATCATGAAGATCAATTCAAATAAATATGTTGGGGCTTTATCAAACAGATGATCGATTATCCTTTTATCAAACAGATTATTGATAAATTGAGTAACTGTGGAAAAGTATTTTTAAACACAGTGATCTGAAATATTATCGATAAAGTCTTGATCAAACCAGTTATCCCAAGAATAGTTCAAAAAAACTTAGACTGATATTATAGAAAAACATGACGCTGATCAATTAAATGATCAATAATTAAATTATCGATTAAGTGATCAAACATTGTCAGTGTAAACTTGATTTCCAGAAAGAGACTTGATCGAATAGCTGATCAAACAATAAAGGGAGTTTTGTCAAACGTTTATAGAACAAGTTATCGATAAGAAGATGATTGATAAAATGATCAATAATTCATAAAGCATTCTAAACAGTAAGTGAATCAAAGAGACTTACTAATTATCTAAGTCATTATCAATTACCTCTTAATCGATAAGGTGATTGATTAACCCTTTGACAAAAGTGAGGAAGTTAACCTCTCTTACCTGACAGCTTACCAATTATTGAATTATCTATCAGGTGATTGATAATTTCTTGAAAGTGCTTATATTGAAACAGTCTTACAAATAATTGAACAGGTGATCGATAAACTTATTTATCTAGCAAGTTATCTAGCACAATGATGTTCTAACACGTTATCCATAAACACTTAACAGCATTTGAACTCAAAATATATAGTTAATTATCTAACACATATTTGATCAACCAATGATCGAACACTTGATCGATTAATATGACAATTATGCAGAGAAACTAAATTACTCATTTTGTTATCATCAAAACCTTAAATCTAACAATCATATCATGTAACAACTAAGTAAGTTAACATTACAAATTGTGAATTCCATACTACCTCTTTTTAATGCACGATTTCGGCCTCCTTAACTTCTTTGGGTTCCTCCTTGTTCTCTTGTACAATGCCTATCAGTTCATGCATAAGTACATTCCAAATTACCAAAAATCCAAGCATAAACATTAAGGCTCAACCTTGAATTCAATTAAATCTCTTTTCCCTTGATTTTTGACATAATTATTTCCTCTTTGTTTCTATCAATCTCTTGGTCCATTCCTACACAATATTTCATATAGAATCCAAATATCAAATCAGATTCAACAAAGCCATACTCCTTCCCCTTTAATTCACTTTGGCCGAATAGGGTAGTATAATTTCCAAAATTTTCATTTTTGATTCCAATGATTTTAAACGCTCTCCCTTGTGTTTCCCTACACAAAATACTTTTTAAACTCATTGGAATCATCAAATCACATTGAAACAAACTCCTACCCTAAGAAACCATAGTGGCCTAATAGGGCTATATAAACCCTAACTTTGATTTCTTCCAAAATTCAATCCAAACACCATTTAAATATGATAATTCCAACTCATTTTCAAGGCTTCTATCCTTCCCTAAACCATATTCAATCTAACCGAAAATGGATAGCATAACAACCTTAGGTTACAACTTGAATTTCTAACCATAACAAGCTTTAAACTTAACCAAAATCATGCTCAAACTTACCTTGATTAATCCTTGATCAAAGCTTGATGTTTCTTCCTCCAATTGCACAGTTAAAGGCTCTCTCTTAAGGTCAAGAATTCAGTTTGGCAGCACCTACCCTAAGCTCTCTAATTTGGCTGAATTATTCAAAATAAGCGGGTATTTATAGAAAGTTTTGAAGGGAATTGAAAGACGACGCGCAGCTGAAAAACTTAAAATTTTAAAACTTTCAATCCCTTGCCCGGATCTACCGATCGCGTTTAAGTCAGGTAGTAAGAAGCATTACCTTTCGGTGTTCGATTTCCTGGTGGCTCAGTGATTCCGCCATTCAGGATGCCTCTGCTCGCCTCCTTTGTCGTTCGAAGTCGACAACTCCACTCGGCCTCCTCTACCGGTATCCACACGAGTAGCCCTCAATATCGAACGACGTGCTAGCGTCTATGTCCGTCTAGGGTTTTCAAAAATCCGTCCTCTCTCCTCACTTTTGGCCGTCCCTTATCTGCTTAGTGCTTTCACTCTCACTTATAAAACCCTAGCTCCCTAATATTGAATATATAGGATGCTATAGGTATTATGAATGATATTTTAATTTCGAAATTAATCCTAAATTAATTCTGAAATTAATACAATATCAAATATTGCATAATTAGATAAGAGAACAATTAAATAAATACGGTTTATATTAAATCCGTCTCATAGATTTAATTCACCTATTTATTTAATTCAAAATAAAGATATGACGGAATTAATTTACATAGATCTAATTTATCCTTATAAATTAAATCTAACAATTAATATCTCTTATATTTATATAATATATATATACGAATATATATATATATACACGTCCACCCTATTTATTCAATGAATCTGGACATATCTTAGATTCAATGAATCTGGACATCATAACTCGCGTTGGGCTATTTTGTGTGCGACCCTGTAGGCCCATATGAAGTTGGCAGTGGGCCATTAACTATAATGACTCACAAGTCGTAAGCGGTCTCTAGCAAGACATCACGACTACCCAAAACATATGAGGATCATTGAACGATGCAACCTTTCATACAACCATATCACGTCCCTTTTGTCACACGACATTTTGGTCATGGATGAGGCATGGAGAACGTCATCCTCCTATTCATGACCGTTACTTTCTCGATCCTGAGTAGTCTGAGTATAGAAACGGAACTACCTTTCCATTATAGTATGGCCATACATTCCTCAGACTCACTCATCGAGGGGCCCCGTAATGTCTCTCTACGAATGTGAGGGACAAATTCCATCTTGACCATTCACATTCCTCCGCATGAAAGACCACTAAGCCTAAACATAGTCTTTATGATCACTCGGTCAAAAGTGACTTTTGACTAGGTCAAAGCTAAGCGTTTCTCATGTATGAATCCATGATGATCTCAAGTCAAAGGGCACAGTGACATGGTTTGTATATGAGAGAAGCTTATGACTTAACCCATGCAGCTCTCTCATAGCGGGTCGGTCCAACACCTTGTACTCTTACATGTGCCTATGACTTTAATTTATATCTCTATATATCTTTAAAGTCATACTGGTCTTATTTCATCTTTGCTCCCACATAGATGACCGACCAGGGACATTTAGGATAAACCATGAGTTATCCAAGGATAGTCATCACAATAAACATGCAAATAATATGATAACGTAATTAATAAATTCATAAATCAACAATGTTCATAGCAAAATGATTGGCCCCTAGGGCACAATTTCCAACAAGTTTTTGGCCAGCCTCCCTTCTGCAATTGTGGCCACAAAATGGCCAGCAAAATGGCCATGTGTCCTACAATTAAGCCTCCAATTTTCTAATTTGTCCAAGTATCTTGTTTCATGATTTTTTCTATTGATATTTTGACTTAATTTAGGCTTAAGACTCCTTAATTGTTGGGCCACCATTTGCACGAAATTTCTAAGCCTTCTTAGCCCAATATGAAGCCTAAATCTGATTTATAAAGGAAGAAAAAGTGGGGCCCACTCATAAATTCCCTCTATCAAAAACTCCTTTCGAATATAGGAAAATCCCCTGAAAAATTTCAAAATTTATCTCAACCCCTAACTATTTATTTTGAATTTTCTCCGAAATACGGCTTTACCAATAAGATTTTAGTAATAAATATTTTAAAATTAATGCTGCACTTTTAGGGCCTGAAATCAATTTTATAAATTCAAATAAATCCTCAAATAATTTCCCTTAAATTGTCCCAGAATTTTTGAGGCCTCTATATATTTAAAATAATTATTTCGAGCTAATTTTCCACTTTTTTCCCTAAAAACCTCTGTTTATCGAAAATTCTGTAATAATTTATTTTTATGCCATTTCCATTTCTAGGGCCTCAAATAGGGTTTCAAAACCTCTAATTTACCTTTTTACCATTTTTCAGGAATTTTTTGGAACTTTTCTCCAATTTTCCCTCTTTGTCCTTCTTGGACTGATAATTTCAAAAATATCAATCCAGACGACAGTCAGGTTAGATTTAAGGTTTTGATGATAACAAAAAGAGTAATTAAGTTTCTCTGCATAATTATTATATTAATTGATCAAGTGTTCGATCATTGGTTAATCGAATATGTGTTAGATAATTGACTGTATGTTTTGAGTTCAAAAACTGTTAAGTTTTATCGATCACGTGTTAGATAATTTACTGTATTAGATAACTTGCTCGATAAATAGGTTTATCGATTACCTGTTTGATCATTTGTAAAACTGCTTCAATATAAGGGCTTTCAGGAAGTTATCGATCACCTGATGGATAATTCAATAATCGATAAGCTGTCAGGTAAGAGAGGTTCACTTCCTCACTTTTGATGAAGGGTTAATCGATCACCTCATCGATTAAGAGGTAATCGATAATGACTCAGATAATTGATAAATCTCTTTGACTCATTTACTATTTGAAATGATTTATAGTTTATCAATCACCTCATCGATCAACTGCTTATCGATAACTCGTTCTAACAATGCTTCATAAAACTTCTTCGGTTGTTCAATAAGCTATTCGATCAAGTCTCCTTCTAGAAATCATGTTTCCACTGACAATGATCGATCATTTAATTGATAATTTAATTATCGATCACTTAATCGATCAACGTCATGTTTTTCTGGGATTTGAGTCCTTTTGAACTATTTTGTGATAACTTGTTCGATCAAATTTTTATCGATAACGTTTTAGATTAATATAGTTCAAAGCACCTTTACGCAGCTACTTAAATTATCAATAATCTATTTGATAAATGATTTATCAAACATCTGTTCCATAAATTGCAAACATATTTCCTTTAAACTGTTCTTCACGAATGATCTTTCAAGAAATATATTTTTATCTTATCTTCAAGCCTTTCTCGGCCTTCTTAAATTATCTTATATTCTTATAAAAACTAAGAAAGCACATGTCTTAGGTTTGCAAGATTCTTGGTTGGTTATCATATATATCTTTGTGTTGACTATACTTTATCCTTTATCGAACACTTGTTCTATAAATAGTTGATCCATAATGACTTCGATAAATGTTCACTTCTTTTAAGTCCGATTCCCTTTCTATTAATCGATAACCTTATCGATCAGAGGTTTATTGATCAAGACTTCGATCTAGTTGATTCTTTTTACTTTCTGATAGTCTGATCGTTGATTCTATGATTTTTATTTATTGCATTAAATCCAAGAATAATCATTTCTTCTTATATTCATTCCTAATTACTTGAGAATAAAACTTACACTTTTGCCAAGACACTTCTGCAGATTACGAAGCACAACAGATATATTATAGGTTTCAACCTACTTTGTCAGAAGCATTTATTATGAACAACCATTGTAACTACTGAACACACGCAATCGATACTCCAATGGCTATAAGCTCTTGTGTCTAACAAAAAAATAAAAGTCTCCAACTATAAATGGCGCGAAGAGCATTGAATGAAGTATTGAATGAACCGAGCTACCATCTGTGCAAATTAATCCTCACGTTCATTACTTTGTTTTTGCGTTCTGAACTTTAGTGTTTATCAGATATACTCTGTGAGAGAGTTTGAAATTCTGTTTACTCAAATCTGTAAGTGACTCAAGAGTATAGACTTTTGAGGGGATTGTAACCTTACAGGTAGTAAGGGGGAGTGATTGAGAGTGACTCAATTACTGTACTGAGGCACCAAGAGCCCGTTGAATCTTAGGGATTTAGTGAAAATCTCAGAGGCACTTTGAGGACTGGACTAGGTCAAGTGGTTGTGACCAAACCAGTATAAACTTCTATGCCATTCTTCTTTTGTTCATCCTCGGTGAAATGTGTAACATCCCGATTTTTAGACCTAAAAGTATCAGAAATAACCTGAATGAGATAGGCTACCAGACCCCTTTTAGTAGAGGTCTTAAAGATGAGAAAGGAAGTTAAAGCAGTTTTAGGGACTAAACTGCAAAGTGAAGGTTTTAAGGGGCTAAAGGGTAATCAAAGTTAAAGGCTCCAGTAAAGTTTCAAAGGCCTAGAAAGAGAAAAGAGGCTAGATACAGAACAAAGGTTAAGTTAGAAGCCTCAAAGAGATGGTTTTATGAGGTTGAGCCTAAGCAGGGGTAAAACCGTAAATTCAAAAAGTTACGGCCATCAGGGGTACAAATGAAAAGTACTTAGAAAATTCTAAGAAAATCCCAGAAAATGGAAATAATATTCTAAGGCTCTTTTGTGAAGAGAGATGACAAAAATACCCCTGAGGTAACTTAAAAGGAATTTATAAGTTTATGGCTCAATTTGAGATATAGAGGTAGATTTAATTGTTTGAATCATAAGGAAACCTCAGAAAATTATGGTAAACTGGGGATGTATGATCTAAGAGACTATAGAAAATTATAAAATTAGTCTCATCCCCAGAAGACCAGCAAAATGGCTTTAAGAATACTTAAAAGCCAGTTGTGCCAAAAAAGGGCATTTTAAAGAATGATTTTTAAGTGGGGCTACAGGTTGAGTTATGACCTAAGAAAAATCTAAGAGCCATCATGACGATGCTGAGTCAGCATGCTGAGTCATCAAGCGTAATCATGACACCGACGAGTCATCATGCTGAGTCATCAAGCGTAATCATGACACCGACGAGTCATCATGCTGAGTCATCAAGCGTAATCATGACACCAACAAGTCATCATGCTGAGTCACCAGAAGATATTTATGGACAGCATAAAAATCAGAACGCAGTATGGGAATATTTTAGACAGTCTTTTGTCTACCCGTTATAGTGAGATCTCTACTGCGTGACTCAGTAAGATCAAGTAGCCTGTCAGCAAAGCTAATTATTTTCATCTATGCTTCTCTGAGATGGCGCCATATATGTACCTTTTATTGGCCAGAATTTTAAGAAAAAGTTGTCCCGGTGGTACAGGGTAAGTCAGGACCCAAAAAATATCTGTTACAGTGCCAGATTGGCTTGATAAGTGGAGAAATAATTAAGGAAATATTTTTACACGAATTTTCCATTTATTTTCCCCCTATTTTAATGCCATAAATGATGAAAGGACATGAAAGCGACAAGTGTATGGTAGATGAGAAAAAGAAAAAGAAAATACCATTTCATCCAAGCATAAGGAATCCATGGGGAAGCTCTTGCAAAATGGTTTCTAGAGAGAAAAAGAAGAGGGAGAAAGAAAGGCCAAGTGGTTCCAAGCCAGATCAAGCTCTAAAACAAGGTATGTGATAGTTATAACACCTGATTTTATGCCTATTTCGGATTAGTTACTGTGTGTATCTGATTCTAAAACTTTGCATGCTTAAAGTACACTCTGTGATCTTTAAATCCATAGGTATAACACTTTATTTGGATATGTGTACGATTTATGGTGATTTTTCAAAGTTAGGGTTCGAAATCTGGAAACAGTATTGAACTTTTGGAAGAGTTTCGAGTTCCGTACACTTCCCGGTGCTGTTCGGCATAGAATTGGTTCCTAAAACTAATTTTCATGTAAATTTCACTTAAGGAGCTTTCAGTGAGACTTGGAACCACTCAATTTAGATTTTTCTAGAATTAATTATGAATTTTCAAAGTTGAGCAAAAATTCTGGAAATTCTGCATGAACAGTACCCGCGAAGCAAAATTTCCAGATTTGGTATTCTTGAATCTAAGGCCATCTAGAGTGGTCCTAATTGACAAGAAATAGATCTTAAGGGTGGGAAATGATAATATTTATGTTAGAAAAGTTGGAAAGAAAACCCGAAGACTAAGAGAAAGGGTTGAGGCTCAAGAAAGCTAGTCTTGAACTTTATGTAATCTAGTGGTCCTAATGGATTGTATGATCAATGTGACTATGTTTAGGACCTTTCGAACATCCAAGAGGATGCTTGGTGATGTTGACCGAATGTCCATATGGTTGGAAAGACAAGGGAATCAAAGGAAAAGCAAGGGGAAAGCCATGTTACAAGGTAGTGAACTTACCTATACTGTGTGCTTGATATGTATGTTTGCATGATGTGATTGTGTTGCCATGATGTGACTAAGCTATGATGAAATGTTTGCAAAGTTATATTCGCAAGTTTATGTTATGTTTTGTCTTGGCAATATGTTATGGAAGCATGAAATGCTTTAGCTTACTTTCCATGGCATTCATGTGTTAATTTTATAACATGTCATGCATGTGCATTATGTCTTGCATGCTTATGGGTAGTGTTTGCTACTGAGATTCTCCCAAATCTCAACCCTCCCTAACCAACCATTTAGGTCAATTAATGATGGGCAATAATGGCATGAGAAGCAAGGAGAAGTAAGCGGAGAATTATTCTTGTTAATGGATGAGACTGTTGAATAATGTATAATTCTATTATTTTGTGAACTATGTTATGGATGCCAATGATGCCATGTATTTAATTATAATATTTATGGCATGAATGAAAGTCTATGAGCATGAATGGGAGAGAGTAAGACTATGTTATGTATGCCAAGGAAATAAAAAGAATTAAAGAGATGTTAAGGGATAAAACGTAAGTCCTGGAGCAGTGAGTTTGTAGCTCCAGTTTGACCTATCAAACGAGTGAGTTAGGTCATAAGATTTGGTAAGCAAAGAGACCTGATGTTTCTCTGTAAAATGAGGGGTAGTTTGCCTGATTCTGATAATCGATCAGAAAGTTATGCCTTTTCAAAGTTAGGCAAAAATACAGTAAAATCCAAAAATGACCAAATGAACAGTAAGTTTTTCAAAGGAAATTGAGCTCGAATTTAAAGGCAATCAGTTCAGAAACTATTTTTCCTTAAAATTTTATCCAAAGAGCTTTCTGTAGAACTTGGAATCACTCAATTTCAATTTTTCTACAATTAGTTATGAATTTTCAAAGTTTGTCACATTTTAAGGTGACAATGAATAGTAACCCATAAATGAAAATTTTCAAATTTGATTTTTCATCAATTGTAGCCTTCAAAAGTAATTCCAAATGCTTCCGCAAGGAAAGTTAATTGATTTAAACATGAGGTGTTACAAAATGCTTCTAAACTTATCTCCATTGTTTTATTTGGTCATTTATTTTATTAAATTAAATTTTTATATATCACCCAATTCAACCCCCTCTTGGGTGAAACTGCCGCTAACATTTAGTCTCAGAACAGGTCTCTTCGTTAAAGACTTAATCGTTTGAAGAGAGATCCAATGGTAAGATTTGGTGATAGCATGCTACTCGAAGGATGCTCAACATCAAAACCACCGGGCTTCAACGGAGTAAATTTCACTTTCTGGAAGATGAGAATGAAGATTTTTATTAAAGCCACTGAATATGGCCTATGGGACGTGATAGAGCACGGGAACTATGTTCTAATGAAGACGGTAGACAATCAACAAGTTCCTAAATGTCCAAGAGAGTTTGAAGAAGAAGATAAAAGGCTTGTTTTGCGGAATGACAAAGCAATCAACATGCTTACCTGTGCCTTAAGCTAGAGAGAGTACTGTTAGGTTTCAAGCCTTGAAATAGCAAAAGAAATATGGGAAGCCTTAGAAATTACTTATGAGGGAACAACCGGAGTGAAACAGAGTAGAATCAACACTTTCACCGTAGAGTTTGAACTATTCAAAATGAAAAACAAAGAAAGTATTCGAGATATGGAAGTAAGGTTCTTACACCTTATCAATCATCTGATTGCCCTGGAGAAGAAATACAGTCAGAAAGATCAAGTGAGAAAGATACTAGGTGAACTCACCAAGGAGTGAGAACCAAAAGTGACAGCCATTAAGGAAATAAAAGGAGAATCAATAGGTTCAGTTGCTATACTATTCGGAAGCCTGGTAGAGCACGAGAGCAAGCAGAAGTACAAAAAGGAGATGAACGAAAAGAATCGGAAAGGCATTACTCTCAAGGCTCAAGAGAGTGAAGATGATGACAAAGAAGATCTGGAGGATGAGAAAATGGGCCTCATAATCAAGAGGTTCAAGAAATTCTACAAGAACAGACACTATTGCAAAATACCCCTTACGACGTCTGTTAAAAGTAACCTTTTGCTACTATACATGCGTTATAGTGGAAGCAATAGTATTAAAAGATATCACCTACGGCTTCCGTTATGAAAGAATAGAAGCGTATGTTTTGGCATCTACGACGACTGTTGCAAGGTGCATCAGATGCCATAGCCACCTACTTATGACTTCTATTATAGACAGTAACAAATGTCGTAGCTACCCACTTATGGCTTCTGTTATAGTTACAACAGAAGCCATAGGTGGTGCTTTTTTGGGAAAAAAAATAATTAAATACTAATCTCTCATTTAACAACCAGCTATTATATACAACTAAATATATAACTTACTATATATCCATCTAAATATTAAATATAGCCACAAATGCATAGCGCATCATATATGTACAAACAAACTTAGCAACTAAGTGGTTAGAAAGGGTATTTAATTAACATTAGCAAGTTTTACTCTAATTTTATTAGATGTAAGAAGTATTCAGACGAACATCGTGTTTCTCTCTTATCTATAGGTCAAAATATGGCTTCAGACTTCAAAAGTGCTACAAGACTAAAAGAAAAGGCGAAAGACTTAATGAGTGCCACGTTAGCATCGAAATGTTGCAAATTACAGGAAAAATTGAACTCTTTAGATAACATGGTGAAAGCCATGTGTGCAAGAGATGAAAAATGACCAAAACTTCATCAATTAGCATCTTTTGGCTAAAACAAAATAGATATACTGCATCTTTAACAGTGACAGTAAATATAATCAGACCTAAACCACAACTCATCAATAAATATTTCATGGCTTCGTTCCCTTTAACTTTCTCTGTTCTTCCCCCACAACACACTGTAAAGTCTAATCACCACCAAAATCATCCCACCAACACTGCAACAAATTAAAACCAACAAACAAATTCATCATTTTTAAGTAAATTTTAACATGTTTTTATCTTAAAGGAGATGAAATAACATCAATTGATGGATCTTCTAATAACAAACTTAGAAAGAAATATATATGTACCTTCCCTAGTGAAGTGTCTCCTGCCAAGCAAATGCAAAGAAAATGGCAATGATTATAAAAGCAAGAGGAGTGAACAATACTGGGAATATTGTGCCTTTCTCCTCTATAATGCACAATTAGAGCCAATATATAGGAAACCCCTGTTACAACCACACCCTGAGACCACAACACATTAATTAATTGTTAATTACTGCTTGCAATTATTAAGTGATGTAATTAATTTACAATCATGATTAACATACACAGTAAGCCACAGGCCCATAGCAAAAAGGTTCAGATCCCATCCAAGCTTCCGTGCTAAGGGTCCCATTCCAATATTACAACCAAAGCAGCTGTTTGTGTACAGCAGAAGAAGCACTGTAGAGCTGCGAAGTGAAGTTTTGTTGAGTATTTCTTCACAACAAATCCCTGAAAACAAGTCAATTAATTTTTTAGAAAAGTAAGCCCCTAGGCAGAAAGCCAAGTAGTTGAAGTTGAAAAAACTTTTTCTGGCTTTTGGCTTCTATGTTTTCTTAAATTTGAAAATTCTGAAACTGATTTTTTAATCAATATACCATATAAATAAATTAGTCTGACTTATATATTTATAAAAGCCTATCCAGAAGCAAATTACATTATACTAATTAAGTTTTACTCTAATCTCAGTTGGGATAAACGCTTCTTTTGCAAACCATAATCCAAACAAGCTAGCCCATAACATGCCACACACTTTTTTAACCTAGATAAGAGAAAACACATGTATCCGCAAGTTATATTCGTACCTGAATATAATAGCCATGATGAAAGTGACGGCTGGAATGATGTTTGCGAAGGCTAAAGCCAATATTGCAGAGACATAGTTCAGTGAAGTAGAGTAAAAGGTTCCAAAGATGAGAAAAATCTTTGCAACCTATCTATCTTCAAAGACTCCGCGATTACAGTACAAAGTTACAAGCAACCACTAGATGAGTGTCAAAATATTCATATTTATGTGCATAAAAACAAATAAACTAGCCCTTCAATTGAAAAGAGTTAACACCACGAATATAAAGTTAAGGTTAAAATCAACAAATGATGAGCTTGCAAATACATCCAACAGCATCATATTACATAGGATTCAAAAGCAAGAGATTAACATTTATCTTCAAATCTTGCCAAGATGGGTACCTTTTAATTAATTGTATAATCCCAACCATGATATTGCACATACCAAACTTGTCAATGGATTTCCAAAGCAAACAATAGATTTATTTATCGCTAATGAATAAACAATCATTTGACCCTTGTTTCCAGTGGTTAATAGTGCATCTAATAGCCATTTTGGTGGAAGGCTTACGACTTATATATCATGGCTTTACCCTCTTGTCTCTGAGAGTATACCGTAATAGAAAATCAAATAAGCCCAAAAGAAATTAATGTTTCAGTTAAGAGGTGTAATACAAAAATTAAATAGCCTATATGTACAAAAATTAAATAGCCTATATGATGAGCAAATAATCACTTGCTTCCATCACGCTATGGTTTTTAAAGTTTTGAGAATACACACGCTAAGTCACAACTCACCAAACCAACGACCTTCAAAGTTAGGGGAACAGTAACACCCATGGTGGAAAACTAAAAACTCGAGATTAAACAAGTGAGCGACCCACAGCAGTTTGATGAGAGACCCACGGTGGCATCGCAGACCCACGACGACGTTGGAGACCCAAGGCGCTGGAGACCACCATGACCGATGAATAACGATAGTAGAGAGGGCGAGAGCGAGATAAGCTCCAATGCGCGAATAAGGAAAGTAGCAGGAGACTTGAGTGAAGGGAAGCAGAGTGAAGAGCGATTAGGGCAGGGTGAGGGTGAGAGCAGCCGCGCGCAAAGAATGACTAGTAAGTGAATTTTCTAGTTAAAACTTTTTTAATTTTCATTTTATTTTGGGCTATGTATGGCGTCTAGTTAAAAATAGACCAGTCTCCATATATAAAGCAAATCGATGGTCCCCTATAGCATCTGGTCTTTTTGAATCTGACTCTGTAAATGGCTTGTTAAAAATAGCTATGGCATCTGGTCATTATGAGAACCTGATGCCATACCTTATTTATTTGTTTATTTTTACATCTATCCATGTAAAACAATTTAGAAATCTTTGGCACAATATTAATATACAAAGAATTATTTATTTTATTCAAAAATTTAGAAATCTTATTTATATGAAAGAGATTTTTTTACTGAAATTTACACTAAATAATTGTAATATGTTCACCCTACAAAATTTCATTAGTTCGTGAAATTTATTGTATTTAAAATTTTTAAAATTTATTTGTATATAATATATTTATTTATGGCGTCTAGTGTTTATTTAACAGATGCCATAAGTTACTTACAGCTTCTGGTGCTTATTCAACAGCCGTGATAAGTTATATATGGCTTTTGGTAGAAATAAAACAGTAGTGAAAATATGAAAAATTTACTCTTGCTTCTGTTACTCACGTAACAGAAGTGAAATTGAGTAGTTAAAGTAATATTTTGCACTAGTGAGAGGCGGAAGAAGGTTCCAATCAAAACGTAAAGCCTCCACATCTCAAATGGAGGCCAAAGGCCCAATAATATGCTTCAAATGCAAGAAGCTGGGACACATCAAAGCAGATTATCCTCAATTATCTAAGTCAAAGGACAAAGATAAAAGGGAAGAGAAATTTAGAAAGAAGAAGGCTTTCGTCACTTCAATCTGAGGAGATAGCTCATCTGAAGAAGATGACAGTGACGATGAAGAGACGAACAACATCTGTCTCATGACACAAGAAGACGAAGATTCAGAGACCGATGAGGTAATCATTTCTGAACTTTCATATGATGAATTACAATCTGAATACAATGCTTTACATTCTGAATTAGTTAGAATAGCTAAGGAGTTGATAAGCTCTAAAAAGAAAATCAAGAGTTTGGAAGAACAAGTCAAGCAGAAAGAAACCTGTACAGAGTGTGAGCAAAACAAGAAGAAAATTGAGGAGCTCACAAAAACTTTGGAAAAGTTCATAAAGGGCAGTAAAATGCTCAAAGTGATACTACGAGCTCAACGGTGTGCAATGGATAAATTCGGAATAGGATATGATCTAACTCAGGATAAAAGAAAAGGAAAGAAGAAAAGTGGTGAACGATCATATCTAACATTCTTTAGAAATACTGTCCATTCTTCTAATCTGTCACACCCTGATAATTTTATTCTAACTGATAAATGATTTGTGACTGACTAAGGCCAAGTAGTATAGTAGACTGGTAGAGGATCCAGGCTATGAGGAAAAAATCAGGATAGGGACATAACGGTCATTTCTGAAAAGATCAGTTAAGAAAGGGCAGTATTGGAAATAATGTCCAAATTTCCTGAAAAATTCCCAGAAAATTATGAAAAATAGAAAGGAGGGTACAGAATAATGTTTGAGGCTTAGAAGATGAATATGAGATTAAAAATAATTTGTCAGGAAATTATATGTAATTATTGGAATTTTTGGCTAATTAAGGAAAATTAGCCAATTTCCATTATTTAAAATATATAGAGGCCTCAAAAATTCAAGGAAAAATATGGATAAATTATGTGACATATTATCCTAATTTATAAAATTATTTCCCACCTTTGGATGTACAAAGGTTAGCTTAAAGGATATTTATTACGAATTATTATCGGTAGAATAGTGATTTTTGACAGAATAAAATTTAGAAAATTATAGAGGGAGATAGAACTTGAGAAAAATCATGGATTACCCTTGGAATGAGGGGAATTTAATGAGGTGTTGAAATCGGAATTTTGTGACAGTAAATTGGACAGGATTGTTGGAAAATCGGGCCGGAAATACACAAATAACCAGTGGATTGCACTGATTATTGGATGAGTCATATTTTTCCCAATATTAAGAGCAATAATTCGGCCAAAATTAGAAGGAGAGGACAAAGTTGGAATTTTCCACATTGTTCAAGGGCATAAAGGGAAATAAGAGACAAAATAATAAAATAATATTTATTTTCCACATGAAAATCACATGGTGATTAGGTGTCCCTACATGTGTCACTTTCTTATGGTGAGTGCCCTAAGATTTGTCCACGTGTAAAGTAGAAAAAAATGAACGGCCGAGATCGCATCTTTTTCCCGAAGGGCATTTTCGGCATTTTGAAATATCAAGGCCTATAAATACCCCCCCTTTCATGAAGAATTCGGCCAAGAGGTGTTTGTTGGGAGAGAATTTTGTGTTCTTGAGTTCTAGGAGAGAGAAAGGAAGAAAGAAGAGAGAGAAAGAGAGACAGCAAGCTTAATCACCTCTAATCGCCGATTAAGCGCTAATTAAGGTATGTTTATCTCCCTAAGTGTTAATTATTTTTAGTTGATTATTTATTTGAGGAAGATTAGGATTAATTACCTTGATTAATTATGGTTTAGTGATAGCTAAGATTAATTATGTTATTTGATTAAGGATTGGTAAGTGATTAAGGTTAGCTACCCTAATTAATTAGTGATTAGTTATGATAATTGAAGGATGATTAATTATGGGTAATCATGTTGATTAAGTATTGATTAAAGCTTAATCATATTGATTAGAGAATGATTAATGATTAATCATATTGATTAGAAAATGATTAATCATGTTAATTAAGGAATGAATAATGGTTAATCATATTGATTAGAGAATGATTAATGATTAATCATATTGATTAGAAAATGATTAATCATGTTAATTAAGGAATGAATAATGGTTAATCATGTTGATTAGAGAATGATTAATGGTTAATCCAAAAAGGGATTAGTGATTTAATCTTAAAGGATTATGACTATGTGACTTGAGGACCTTAATTAAGTATTGGATTAAGGACTAAGGGTTAGTGATTAACCAAGGAAGCATGATTAATCATGGGTTAAGGAAGAATTCCAAGACCTTAATTGAGGATTAAGGCTTGGTCAAACCAAGGTCAAAGGTTTAGGAAAGGTATACAGAAATTATAAATTGAAAGATACAAGGGTAGCATTATATTGAGAAAGAATGGTATACTGGATATGGAATTTACCATACCCTTACTGTATGGTTGATAGGCAACTCTCCTGGAAACCTAGGAGGATCTCCAGCAAGGGATCAAGGAGGAAACGTTAAGCAAGGAATTGAGGTAGCGTGAACTGCAATTATTTTGTTGATCTGTATTTGATGTTTCTGCTATGTGTGTTTATGTGCCATGAGAATGTTTATGTATAGATGATGTGAACTCCTTGCAATGTATGCCTTGGCTCTTGCATGATTGAGTTTTGACCAGAATGATTATATGCTCCATGATATGATGACATGGATACAGAATGATTATAGCATGGCATAAAGACTAGAAATGTTATCTTATTGCATGTAGCATGACATCTTATGCATGTTGACTTGATGGTTGTATGTTCAATGCTACTGGGATTTCTATGAAATCTCATTCCTCCTATAACATGATATCCTAGGTGCCACTACTTCTAAGGAGAAAGGAAAGGAAATAGTCATGGCTTGAAGAAGTTATGAATTATGTAATGTATTATACGGTTTTGAACCTTTCCCTTTCAAGCCATGTAAGCATACTATGATCATAAATACATGATATGATACCTTTTTGGAATGTATATTAATGATAGAATAGCTTTACATATGATTATGGTATGATTATAGTGAAAAACGAAATGCTGTTAGAATTAGTGAAAAAGGGGATAAAAATGGTCTAGATTTGACCAAACTTTGACCAATGAAGACCCTGGTCAAATGGTTGACTTTTTCCCTGAAATTTGGAATGCAAGTAGATATTATTTTTCCCTTTAAAATGAGTGGTAAAGCGTCACAGTCGGAGCTCTGTGTAAGAAGTTATGCCTTTCCGAAGTTAGGCAAAAATCCTGGAAAATAGAAAAATGACCAAATGAACAGTACTTTTCGAAATTGAAAACGAATGCGTTTCTGATTAAAGCGGAACCTGAGGTCATTTTTCCTTGATAGATGATGTTGAGAGCTTCGAGTGAGACTTGGAACGACCTCGTTTCGATTTTTCTAGAATTAGTTATGATTTCTCAAAGTTATGCCAAGTTTAAGGTTACGGTGAATAGTAATGCGGGAAAAGAAATTTTCAAATTCAGGTTTTTCAACCCGGTAACCTTAGTTTGCGCTTCCGAGTGTCTTAACTTGGCACAATATAAGGTCGTAAACGTAAGGTGTTACATTTATGGTATCAGAGCACATGGTTCTGGCACACAGAACAAATTTTGATTTTTGTATGCTCTGCATTTTAAGGAAAGCATGTGATAGTGCTTATTAATGAGTTCATTTGGTCATTAGGATTACAGAAAAGCTCAGGTAATGGCTGTTTGTAGTGGAAGTGGAAAATCCGGAGAGACCATCAGCAAGGTCATGCCCGGTGAGCAATATCCATGGTGGTATGATGAGACATGGTGGTACGAGGACATTGAGAGGTATGGAGAGCTTAGCACTAAATCCCCAGCTACTCAGGTAGATTACTTCGGTTTCAAGGGGAAGGCTCTAGAGAAAGACATTGCCACTGTTGCCTCTAATAATATAGCTCCAGTTGTTAAGATGCCTACTAAGGATGAAGCAGGTCCAAGTAAAATCCCTATACCTGAAATTAAGAAAGAGTTCCAATGCCTCCCTCAGCTAGTTCAAGAATTCCAGTTTAGAAGCCGTTTCATTAGGCCATATGAGCACCAGGAAGCTGATGTATACTTAAGGTTCTTAGAGGACATTAAGAGCCTTTATTATTGGGTGACTAGAGAGGATCATACTTTGGGAAATGAAGATTGGATCCTAGCCCTGTTCCATGTAATCCCCAAGACATGGAAATGGAATGAAGGAATCAATGAGATATGTAATCGCCTAACCAGATGCACTTTCCTGGAGATGGTCGATGCCATAGAGACCTTTGTATGGGCTACTTTTCCATGAGCTGGTCATGGTCAATGCTAGACTGATGATGTATATAGTGTAAATAGTTTTGGACTGTATATAAGTTAGGCTAACTGCTAAAACTCTGTGTAACCCTTGTGTTGCTGTACAAATGTTTGTTATATAATAAGAAGGGTATGTTTATATGATAAATGATTAAAGAGTTCCTTTATTCTCCCATAGTTAGTTAAAGAACAAGCGAAATGGTGAGAACACGGAGAGAGCAAGAAACACTCCTGAGGAACCACATAGAGATCCTATCCAGCAAGTAATGAATAGGCTGGATGAGCAACATGAGTCGTACAGCAACTACAAGAGGCACAGTTACGGCAGCAAGAAGAGAGAGACGCCGTTATAAGCAGCAGCGGTAGCAGCAGCGATTGCTCAGTTACGACAACCTGAGCAAATGCAAGCTGAAGCGACCCCACAGTCCAACAGCAAGTACCTGAAGAGCAAGCAGGAGTGGCTGAAATCAAGAAGATATTCAGCAGTGGATTACGAAATTTTGCAAGCATAATCCGCCAGAGTTCAAGGGTTCATTGGAACCACAAGTAGCTGAAGATTGGATTACCCGACTGGAGAAGATCTTTCGGGTAATGGGATGCTCATCTGAGGTTAAAGCTCAGATGGCAATTTATAAGCTAGAGAAAGAAGCAGATCAGTGGTGGAACAACACTGAGTTGGTACTGCAAGCAACAACACCCCAACATGGGAGGTGTTCAAAGAAAGATTCTATCAGAAGTACTTCCCCGATCAGCACAGGATAAAATGGAAGCTGAATTCCTAGTGTTGCAAGCAGGGGAATAATGAACTTTTGATGATTACCTAGCAAAGCACATTCGGCTGTCCCGTTATTCTGCTTATCTAAAACGTCTCAATGACGACGGTGGAATACGGAGAAGCTGGTCAGAGGATTAAAGCCGCATTAAGAGAGGTCGTGGCGCCTCAGCAGATCGAGAGTTTTAACAAGGCAGTAGAAGTCTGTCGCATACTGAAGCAAGTCAAAATCATCGAGGAATGATGCCGATAGCTTTGAAAGCTGAGAGAGACCCCCATCGAGGCCGAATCAAGAAGGAACCTCTTATGTTAACAAAAGAGGAAGAGGCCTGGCTTGGGCAGAAAGATGAAAAAGGAGGCAGACGACCTGAAGGGTTTGATATCACACGAGAGGGCCAAGGAATGTGAGAAGTGTGGCAAGAATCATGGCGACAGGCCATGTTATTTGGCCAGAACGTGTGCTTATAGATGTGGGAGACCAGGACACTTTTCGAAGGAATGCCCACAAGGGGCAGATGGGACGAGACAGCAGACCCCAGGCAGGGTGTTGCCCTTACACAGGAAGAGCCCGTAAGTCACCTGACATGATCCAAGGTACGATCACTGTTAATGATTGCCTTGTGTATGCCATGTTTGACTCAGGTGCTAGCCATCCTTTATATCACATGATTGTGTTGGGGCGATTGGGTTTGACTGTTGATCCTTGCCATATGATATTGTTTGTTTCTACTCCCACTAGTCCTAAAGTTGTGACTTCTAA
>NW_021635659.1:600000-798500 GCF_004799145.2 Neltuma alba | reverse complement strand
CACAAAAATCCAATTGGGGTGGTTCAAAATTCTATTTAAATATTTTTAAGTCCTCTTTCAAGAAAAAATAATCTCATGATCCAATTCCTTATGAAGAAGCGTCAGGTTTTTGTGAAATGCAACACTGTCTATTTGCCAAAAACCCTTTTTCCCAGATTTTGACCTTTAACTTTGAAAAATCATTAAAATTTGTATACTTGGCATTTTTTAATGTATTAGATATTAAATTGAAGCTCAGGACGTTATCTTTCATCATAACCAAAAAGGGTCCACAAATTTTATGGCAAGACACCATACTTTAGTCTCCAATATGCAGCTTGCTCATAGGAGTTTCAGGCCCTAAAATGTTAGATTATATTTGGGGGATGAGATTTTAAGAAATCCTAGTAGCAAGATCAATCAACCAAACATTAACATGCATCATTATAAGGCATTTCAACATTAGCTATCATAGGAGAACTAATCTTTTATAAATAGGCAACTTCAAGATGCAAGGCCATGGCAACAAATGCAAGGAGCAACCATATCACAACGTCATAGTTCAACCATATAATAGCAAGCATACATGCCATAAATAACAATGCAAAGTTAACATTAATGGCTAATGAGATCCCACTACCTTAATCCAATGCTTTTTGTTTTCTTGTTGTTCCTTCTTGCTTCCACACGTGCCAAACCCTAACATGTCAATCCACAAAAAGGGTAGCAAGAATCATCAACCATTCCTCATAAAATCACTATCATAACTCAAGTAACTCCTAAACCCCTTAAAGCTTCCATCTTTGTTCTTGAATTTTTAGAGTTGGTTTCCATAAATTCCCTCTTGACTCAACCCTACATGATTTTTCATGTATATTCCAAATATCTACTTGGATTTAACAAAATAAATTTCCTTCCTTCAATTTCAGCATGGCCGAACCATTAGGGTTCAAAACCCAAAAATTGCAACTTTGATTCTATGGCTTCTAACACTTGTTCTTTAGGTTTACCCTACACCACTTTTCATTTTAAACATAATAGAAGCCTCAAAACTTTGAAAAACATATCCTAGGGTTCAGATCTTGCTTTGGCCAAAAAATAACACTCAAGGAAATAACCATGAAAAATGCTTCAAAACCAACTATAATCACTTGCAAACACTAGGATCTAACTTATGTTGTTATGTCTTAGCAAGTGTGATGAACAAAACTCCCTTCCTCTTTTATTATTCAGTTTAGCCAACCATTAGAGAGAGAGGGGACAAATTTTTCAACCATAAAAGAGAAGGAAAACAAGGCAAGAACACATCTAGAACTAAGAACTCACCTTGAATCCTTAATTGAATGACCAAAAAAGTTAATGCCTTTCTCTTAGTTTTCCTTTGAAGCTCTTCCTTTTTCCTCTCTAACTCTCCTTGGCCAAAACTTTGATCAGAAAAATGGAGAGGATGAGCTCATTAATGCTCACAAAATATCCCATCTACCCACATTAATGAGAAGCCAAGTGTCAAGTACCTACTTAGTCTTGCATTTTCCCTTTTAATTAACTTAATGACAATTGAAATTAATTTCAAAAGTTAAGATCCTCTCCATTGGTAGCTTGACACTTGGAAAGCTCTAATTACCATCCATTAAAGGCTTGACAAGTGGCAACTTGTAGGCCAAGTAAAGTGCAAGACTCTGCTTCTTGCTTTATTTGTGCACTTTTACTTCGGGTTTAACTTCTTTTTTATAATTACAGTACTTTGGCCTCTGTAATTATTTTCTATTAGATCCATAAATTATTCTCCTCATTTTTATCTTCCCAAATTGCCCTCTTCATCTCAAATTAAATTTTTCAATAATTAAATAAAATGGAAAACTAATTTCCTTCTCTTTAGTGATTTTTCCACTTTTCTGAAGAATTGGGAAAAATCTTGGATACTTGAGGGCCTTCTTTTAATTTCATAATCTCTTATAATTTCTTGGGATATCATAGGAATTTTATTCCCCTTAAATATATTTATTTGGAATTTTCCAAATAAAGACCTTAAATTGGCTTAAATTGCCCTTAAATTCCTTTGTAATCTCTCTAGCGACAGTTTGGTCATAAAACCAATTTTATAATCCCATATAATTCTCAAGGAACCTTGTCCTTATTTTTTCTTAATTTTTTGAGGCTTGGAAATATTTTTCCATAATTATTCTTGACCAATTTTCCTTAATTAGTCAAACTTTTCATAATTGGCTTGGAAAACTATAATAATTATTTTCCACCAAAACTCTTCTATTTCTCCTCGTCATTTTTGGCCTTTAAATATTTAGGAATACCATTATTCCCAATTGCCATATTACTGAATGTGACATTCGGTCGACTTTCTCAGATTTTCAAAACACCTCTCTTCTTGGATGATTCTTCCCTCACTTTCGGTCTATATCACTTCCGAGTGCCCTAGGGAGTAGTATCGCTCGATTGGACTTGCTTCTCCGAGCCTTCTTCCCTAATTATTTAAAATAGCAAGAGACCTCAAAAATGTATACAAAAATGAGGTTAAATGGTTGAAAGGTTTTACTAATTTATGAAATTAGTCTCGCAACCAAAAGGCCAATGGAGTAGCTTTAATAAATTAAAAAGCCGGTTTTGCCGATAAAAAGGTATTTTAGTAAATGAATTTTTATGCAAGGCTTAAAGGAAGTGTTATGACCTAAGAAAATTTATAGATATTATCTAGAATTAAAGGGAATTTATGGAGTAGACAAAAGAATTTTTTGAGCTCCAGAAGGCCATAAAGAAAGTCAGAGAAACGTGGACCAAGTAAATTCGGAGGAAACTTATGAAACAAGTTTGATCCAACAGCTAGGATCTAATCTCCCTTCTCCTCCACCACATTTTTGACACTTGGCACCTTGTAAAAGAATGAGGTAAGCATGATGTAAGAAAGTGATGCAATGATGATGCAAAAGTCCACTTGAACTTCCAAGATTACCCTTACTCCTTCTCCTAGCTACCAAGGGCATTTTGGTCCATTCAAGCCAAATTTTTGGCTATAAATAGACTCTCCCTCCTTCACATTTTTAGCCAAGCTGAAGAACACTAGGAGAAACTCTTGTAATTTTGATTCTTGAAGCTTAAATCAAGAGGAAGACACCTACTTTGATCAACTAAGTTTAGATCTAAGGTTAGCAAGTTGTTTCCTCTTGTTTCTTGCTTTGAATCTTTGGTTTTTATGGTTGAAAAGTTTGGTTTCCCTTAGGGCAAGGTGCTGGCCAAAATTAATAAGAGTTAAAGGAGGATGATTTTGATGTTAAACTTGATTAGAACACATTGATTAGAGGTTGTTTCAAGTGGATCTATGTAGAAATTGGAAGAATTATGTGATGATTTGATGCCTGTTTTGAATAAGTTACTCTTTGTATATGATTCTGAAATTTGGCATGCTTAAAGTAAACTCTATAAGCTTTAAATCCATGGGTATAACACTTCATTTGGATATGTGTATGATTTATGATGATTTTTCACAATTAGAGATTGAAATCTGGAAATAGTGTTGAACTTTTGGAAGAGTGTTGAGTTCCGTACAATTTTGGTACTGTTCAGCATAGAATTGGTTCCTAAAAATATTTTTTGTTTAATTTAACTTAAGGATATTTTAGTGGGACTTGAAACCACTCAATTTTGATTTTTCTAGAATTAATTATGAATTTTCAAAGTTGAGCAAAAATTCTGGAGTTTCTGCATGAACAGTACCCGCGAACCAAAATTTCCAGATTTGATAGTCTTGAATCTAAAGCCATCTAAAGTGGTCCTAATTGACAAGAAATAGATCTTAAGAATGGTAAATGATGAGATTTAGGTTAGAAAAGCTAGAAAGGAAACCCTAAAAGCAAGAGAAGGGGTTGGGGTTCAAGAAAGCTAGTCTTGAACTTTATGTAATCTAGTGGTCCTAATAGATTGTATGATCATGTGAATATGTTTAGAACCTTGAAACATCCAAGAGGATGTTTGGTGATGTTAACCGAATGCCCACATGGTTAGAAAGTCAAGGGAGTCAAAGGAAAAGTAGGAGGAAAGCTTGAGGCGCACAGTAGTGAATTTACCTATTGTCATTGCTTGATGTTGTATGCTTGTGTGTTGCCATGTACATGTTATTGAATGTTATTGTGACCTGTTTTGGCTGCTGTAATTGCTATTCATGATGAGTAGATTATGTCTCCATGGCCATGCATCAAGAAGTTAGCTTTGAGCATGCTAATATGTCACTAATTAACAAGAGAATAAACAAGTTACGTGTAGTGCATTAGCATCCATCTAGCATGATTAATATGGTATTGTTTGCTACTGAGATTCCCTCGACTCTCACCCCCTAACCAACCATTTAGGTCAATCAATGATGGGCACTAATGGCATGAGAAGCAAGGAGAAGAAAGTGAACAATTATTGACGTTAATGATTGAGATTATGTGCAATGTATAATTCTCCTATATTGTAAATTTATGTTATGAATGCTATCAATTCAATGTGTGTGTTTATAATGTTTATAGCATGAATAAAAGTACATGAGTATAAATGTGAAAGAGTAAGCCCATGTTGTGCATGTCAAAGAAATTAAAAGAATTAATGCAAAAGTTAGTTGAGGGATAAAACGTAGGTCTTGCAGCAGTTAGTTTTGGGCTTCATTTTGACCTATCAAATGACTGTGTTAAGTCACGAGTTTTGGCAGAATCATACTACACATCCCAAGATTTAAATGAGAGGTAAATCACCTCTTTTGGATGTGTACACAAGGAGATATGAATTTCCAAAGTTTAGGCACATAATCTGGAAGTTTCAGATTTTATGAAATGAACAGTAATATTTATTGATTAAACTATATGAATTGGGAAAAAATAAGTCCAATTGGATATTTTTCTCTTGAAGAGCATTGAAAGAGATATCCGTAGAATTTTAGAACGCCTCCATATGATTTTTGTAGAATTAGTTATGATTTTTCAAAGTTGGACCTGTAATCTGAAATTTACACAGTGAACAGTAATTTCATAAAAGTAACGTCCTAAAGGAGATTTTGAGCTCAAGACCATCCAATGTGATAAAAAAAGAATTCTAAATGGATTCTAAGATATTATATAAGTAAGGTGTGACACTCAGTGCACAAGTAAGAATATTGATGGCTTTGTCGTTTAGGGTCACCAACTTTCTATCTTCCTCATCGAACTCGCTCGGACTCTTGCGTACTTGTTGTCCGTCTACGGTCTTCATAGGGACATAGTTACCATACTCAATCACGTCCCATAATCCATACTCGGTTGCCTTGATAAAGATTTTCATCCTCATCTTCCAGAAGGTATAATTTTCACCATTGAAGCCTGGCGATTTGGACGTTGAGCACCCTTTAGGTAGCACGCTATCTCCGAATCCTGCCATGGGATCTCTCTTCAGACTGTTAAGTCTTTGCTGAAGAGACCTACTCTAATACCAAATGTTAGTGGCAAACTCACCCAAGAGGGGGGGTGAATTGGGTGAGTTATAAAAATTTACAAATTAAAACAAAGAGCTATCGGAAACAGAGTGTGTGAGTTTAGAATGATTTCACCATAGAAAGGAAGACACAAGATTTATACTGGTTTGGTCTCAACCACTTGACCTACGTCCAGTCCTCAAAACACCTCTGAGTATTTCACTATGTTCTAAGATTGATCAGGCTCTTGGCGCCTCAGTACAATAATTGAAGCTCTCAATCAATCCTCCTTACTTCCCGTAAGGTTACAGCCCCACTCAAAAGTCCACACCCTTGAATATCACACAAACGTGATTAATGAGTAGTAAATAAACTCTTTTACAGAGTGAATAAATGATAATCACTGACGCTCTGAGCTATGAAGGAACAGAGTATTAATGCAACAGTAAAAATCAACAAAGGATAGCTCGCGTATTCCATTCTTTCATTAATGCTTCTTCGCGCCTTTTATAGTTGAGGTCGTTTAGTAACCGTTAAATGGAAGAGCTTCTAGCTGTTGTAAGTCCAGTTGCATGTTTTTCCAGTTGCAATGGTTTCTGCCATTAATGCTTCTGACAAGGTAGGTTACAGACTACTTGGACAACCGTTGGAGTGCTGTTGGGATTTTCTTCGTAATTTGCAAAAATACATTAATTCAATAAGTTATTCTTTGTAGAATAAGATCAAGAGTAGATTCGACCAACTGCTAATCGAATATTCATAGCTTATGATTAGAATCAATGTCAGATGCACTGGGTAGTAACTGAACGTGCTTGATCGAAGTGTTGTTCGATTATTACTTGATCGATCAGGTTATCGATTATTCTGAGTGAAGACTTTGAACCAGCGAACCAAGATTATCAATCAAGTTATGGATCATTAGTTTATCAATCAAGTAATCGATAAAGGGAAAAGGTGATATCATACTATGATGCATAGACAATGAAGATCAAGGTTGCTTTTGATTTTGACATTCTTTAAATAGTGAAACAAGACACTTATGAAGGCTGAGAAAAGCTTGAATGAAATATATGATAAATTTTGAGAAACATCAAGACTTAAGGTTTAAACTGAAATCACCTCATGATCAAACAAGTGATTGAACACTTGTTGATCGATCAGGTTATCGATAAATAGAGTATTATAGAAATGACTTTTGAAACACTGATTATCGAACACTTTATCGATAAATGAATGGTGGATAACCTTATCGATAAACAGTAGAAAAAAGTATATTTTGTGAAAACACAGACTATGTAAGTCGATCGAATAGATGATCGATAAAAGGTTGATTGATAATGTTATCGATAAAGAGGTCTTTTCTTGTAAAACAAAAGAGCTGATTTATCGATCAAGTTATGTGAAAACAATGTAAACATGAAGGGTGGTTATCGATAAGATTATCGATAATCTGATTATCGATCCGGTGATCGAAGAGCCACGATGTGACAGAGTTATGTTGATTATTGATCATGTGATCGATTATGTTCTTATTGATCAGGTGATCGATAAGCCACCGAAATAAATTCCTGCAGGAAGAGTTATGAGGTAATGTTCGATCATATTATCGATAAATAGCTGATTGATAATGTGATCGATAAATGGCGATAAAAACAAAAGATAGAATGAGTAAAGTACATTACCATTTATCTGTCTTCTCATCGATAATCGGTTTATTGATCATGTGATCGATAAACACCTATTAATTTTGTATTTCTGATTATCGATCAAGTGATCGATAATTTATCCCAGATTTTCATATGCAACTAAGAATGATCGATCATTTGATCGATCAACACGTTATCTAACACGTTATCGATCAAAGTTTCTGCTGAGTTTACTTAATTAGACAGAGTTATTATCTATCAGCTTATCGATAAAACCTTGATCGATTAGATGATCAATCAACATGCTGAATCACAAATTACTTACTTTGTTATCATCAAAACCTTAAACCTAACAGTCTTGTAAAATCATCTTTATCATCTCCTCAGGTATTCCACTTTTTCATTACTCTTGGCCAACTTCGCTCTCATTAGGGTAAGGTTAACTCTGTGAGCCTTTCTATAGTTGCTGTAACTCTTCCTGTGGAAAGATGTGTTGCTCATACTAGAGCATGTCAACTCAACCACTTTCCCTACCTTGATGGAGGACATAACACTTTTATAGGTACGGCGTCAACTCTACCACTTCGAGAAGACGCGCTGTTACCTTCATAACATTGTCAACCCCATCATAACCGTTTCCTTTCCTTTCCTTTCCTTCAGGGAATAGCTCTCTCTCAATAGAGCAGTGTCAACTCTGTATTGGAGAACCACCTCCCAATTTAAGAGACATTCTATGGCCAAGACCTGCCGGTTACTTAATCTCTATCCCAGCATATTCTTACATGTCAAATCCCTATTAGGAGAGCCTCTCGACCTAACTCGTTCGATCATCATGGCAATGGTATTCGTCTAGAGGAATCTCACCTCTTAAATTCCTTACTGGCTTGAATGCTATGGTCGCACTTCTCATTAGTTCCTTAGGGACATAAAGGAATACTCACTAGTCCCAAACGTCACCATATGTCTAAGCATCATCAGGCTCTAGGCATCATCGGGAACTTACTTAGCTCTTTCTACATATTAGTTCCTAGTGCAACCATCAATTATCACATTCTCATCATTTTCATTCAACTCTATCTTCAAGAGTGATCTTGCCTGACTCTACTCTTTATAACCTTCTTTGCTTTTTGACTAATCATTCCTATGGCCAGGTATTGATCATTATACACTGATCACATCACAGAGTGAATATTCAATCATCTTGATGTGTTGTGTCTAGGTCAAGCACCTAACTTATCATCAATTCTTCATTCAATACCATCTAATCTCTATCACTGTTGGTTTACTATCCCTTAAGGGTTTCTACCTCTATTCAGGGATTTGAGCAAACCTCAAGCAACTTGTCCTGTTACCTTGCCTCTATCGAGGTTACATCGATTACTTAAGATTTAGGTTGTCATCTTGCTTTACTATCAGGGTATAGACTTCTACCCCTACTAGGCTTATGATATTCTTAGCCATTATCCTCTGAGGGAGTCTTTTGACCTTGACTCATACCTTAGTCAAGTTTTCCCAGCTCAACTATTCCTTTCCTGAGGGGGAGTCTCTTAACAGTGACTACTTGTCTCTTAGGTTACTTTCGATCATTCCTGACTTCTCCTCTATGTCAATTTCTCCTGGAGAAGTCACCTCAATCTCTTAACCTTAGTTGGACCAATCCTAGTGACCCATCACTTTCCTTGATAGGAATTTCACTCATACCGAGCTTTGCTTGAACTAGTGCTCTGTTTATACCTTTGTCAGAGCTTTTACCAGAAACCTCTGTTCTATTTAAACAATTGCTAGAACCTTTGCTCTAAGACCAAAATGAAACATCCTTCCTTTAACCCCTCAGAGTACACGTTTAGAAGTATTACAGTTTAAGCAATTCATGAAACAAGCCCGTAGATTAAAACTTTCAACATAATTACTCGGATTACTATTCACTGTTTAACTTCCAGAATATAGGTCCAACTTTGAGAGGGTATAACTCTTAGTACACACATCCGTTTTAAGTGATACACCACTTATTTTAAAGCTTAGGATGTGTACTTTAATCACATCAAATTTCATGCCTTAACTCATTCATTTGATAGGTGAAATTGAAGTTAGAAACTGACTGCTTTAAGACCTACGTTTTATCCATTAAACAATTCTTATTTTAATTCTCCCTTCATTCGAACATGCAACAACTAGCTTTATGAATTCTCATTCATTCATATACTTTGAGTTGCATGCCATCACATTATACATATAACATTACATCACATTTCATGCTTGATATATCCACAATTAATTACATAATTAGCGATCAATCATTACATTGAAACGCATGTAAATTTTCCACTTTCTTTGCTTCCATCTTCTTGCCCTTCTTCATGCATGCCTTCTCTTTATCATTTAACCTACTATGATTGGTTAAGGGAGGGTGAGATTCAGGAGAATCTCAGTAGCAAACAATAACCACCCAAACATACATGGCAAGCTTGGCGTTTATAACATGCTTGCAACTTAACATCTTTATAACATAATGACATGTTTGGAAATCATCATGCTTTTATCATAAAACACATAGGCCTCTGGCATATTTCAAACACATTCATAATCATAACCCATGAGGTCATAAAATCATATAACATAGAAACATGTCATACATGCAAGCAAATACCAAGCACATAAGAGTAAGGTCAAGTTTGCTACCTTGTGTCTTTAAACTTTCTCTTGTTCTTCAACTTGCTCCCTAAGCTTCCCAACCATCTAGCTTTTAGTCAACCACATCCAAACCTTCTCTTGGATGTTTCAAGGTCCTAATAATAGCCATAAGGGTCACATTACTCATTAGGACAAAAAATTACACAATATGGAAGACTTATGTCTTTAAACTTAATCCCATTTTCCTTAATTTATAATATAGTGTTCTAGCTCTGTAAAAATTTTTCTTGTAGGAAAATCCTATACAATTTTTCCCAAGGAATCGAAATATGAATTTAGATTCATCAAAATCCAACTTGTTCCCCTGGTTCTAGGCCAAAACTAAAATCTGCCACTTAATTTCCAGTTTTGATTCCAATGCTTCCAACTTCATTCTTTCATCTTATCCCTACACAATTTTTCATTTTAAACACATTTGAAGCATCAGAATCATCAAAATAAAACCCTAGGTATAAGAACCAGGTCTGCCCAAAACATTTTCTCAAGTTACACAATCGTGAAATTCAACCAATTTCAGCATGAAACCACTTGATTCGTGTTCCTTTCAAGGCTTTGAACATTATTCTAACATTAATTTCATCTTCTCTTATCCTTAAAAATTTTGTGCAGTACCTCCTACAAGGGTTCCAAGCTCCCAAAAATCATTAAAATCCATAACCAAATGCAACAACAACAAGAGTAGTGAAAACTACATCAAAAACTATGAACATACCTTGTTTTAAAGATTGATCTTACATAGGACCACTTGGCCTTTCTTTCTCCCTCTTCTTTCTCTCTCTATAAATCATTTTTCTAGAGCTTCCTTAAGGTTTCCATGAGCTTGGATGAAATGAGGGGTGGGGAGGGGGTATTTATAGAAAACAAGATTGAATCTAGGCTGTTGATCTTAAAAATATGTGGCTTGATCTGGACCGTCCATTTTCTCTTTTAATCTTACGGTGAGAAGTGTCATATGACATCATGCTTACCTCATCATGATGAAATCACGCTTATATAATCAATCCACATGCTTTTAATCTAACCGTACACATGTATTGTATCTGACCGTACACGTGTCTTGCATCCAACCATACACGTAATACCTTTTCCCATCTAACCGTACACTTGTCTCTTCCATTTTCCTTCATCATTAAGGCATTAAAATAGGGAAGAAATTAATATAAAATTCATACAAAATACAATCCTTAGGTATTCCTCTACCTATTTTGCCATTCTGCACCGTATAGGGTACTTTTTTGGGACCTGACTTACCCGGAACCACTGGGACATGTTTTGGTACTATTTCCTCACCTCAAATAAATTCACATGGTATTATATAACATGCCCAAAGAGAGAGTGATGCTCTTCCTTTGTTCTTGCATTAAAAGAATTAAAATAATTAATAATATTTATTTTAGAGTGATCTTGAACAAATTCTTTCTACTGGTCCACAATTCTGAGAATCTATCTCTAGGTATCAATACTATTTATTCATCACGGGGAATTCTTCTAACTTTTCTTAAGCCCAAAGTCAACCTCTAGACCTTTGACTTGACCTTTCCCGGATAATGTATTAATAGGCTTTAAATTTCATTAAAACCAACCTCTTCACTTTTTGGGGATGAAACTATTTTTAAAATTTGTGATAATTCCTCAAGTATTTTCTCCCCTTTTCTTCCAATTATCTAAGGCCTCCCTATACTTTAATAATTCATTTTCAATAATATTTAAAATCAGTTAAAACCTTGGGAATTTCACAAATTCTTTTAGAGGGCATTTTCATCATTTTCAGCCTCATACAGGCCTCTGAACCATATTCTTTTTTTTTTTTGGAATTTTTCTAAGCTATTCAGGTCTTAGCCTGCCATTTCCCACTTTTTGGGATTTTTTTGGGATTTTCCAGTATAATTTTCATTTTTACCCTTACTAGCCTAAAACTTTACAAAATTACGATTTTGCCCTTGGTTTGACTTAACCTCAAAATTCACCTCATTGAGGCCTCCAATATAACCTTTGGCCTACATTTACTTATTTCTTACACATTCTTCCGATTTCCTAGCTATCCTTTCCTTTTTTTAAAAAGACAATCTGGATAACATTTTCCTTTAAGGAAAAGCCACCAAACCAACATGAAAACCATCTCAAAACAGTCCTCCAATTCACAAGTCCTAACCAAAGCCAAATAATTTAGAAAAGGAATGGAAGTTTACCTTGATGGTACCTTGGTCTTATTTGAGCTTTCTCTCACTAGGATTTCCTTTCTCTCTCTTTCAATTTAGGAGCAAAACATTCCCTCCCTAAAAACCTCTCTTGGCAAAAAAATGTGAAGGGATGGAGTGGGTATTTATAGTGCTCTTTTTAACTCTTAACCCTTAGAGTTGCATAAAATTACAAGAGGTATGTGGCTAAATCTCAACCCTTCATTTAACTCTTCATTACAAATAGATAAATCTTAAGTTAGGAGACTTGTGATCTTACCATTTAAGAGGGTGATGTCATGGTGGTGATTGTTAGATTTAAGGTTTTGATGATAACAAATTAAGGAATCTATGTTTTAGTAAATTGATCGATCACCTGATCGATCAAGGATTTATCGATCACTTGATAGATAAAGTTCATATGTAAACTAATAAATTTGTAGAAATATTAATCGATAACTTGATAGATAAATCTATTTGAATGTGTTGATCGATCACTTGATCGATCATCGTTAACACTATCTTGTGAAGAAATCTTGTAGAAACTTATCGATCAATTGATCGATAATCTAATGATCAAACAACTGACAGATAGTGGACACGAGTTTTGGTAAGTATTTATCAACCACTTGATCAATAAATGAGTTATTGATGAGAAGACAAATAAATGGTAAAACTTTCCACTCTCGTTGTATTTTGTTTAAACACCATTTATCAATCACAACTTTATCAATAACCTATTCTGTCATTGCATAATATCTCACTTGCTTATCAATATTTTTTCTTCTGTTTAAGTGTTTCTGAAAATTACTTTATCGATAAATTGATCAATCAATGATTTATTGATCAAATAATCGATCAACCCCTTTTCATTGATTGAAATTGTTTAAGTCTTTATTCGATCACTTGATTGATTATTAATTTATCAATAAAATGATCGATCATCCAATCCACTGAATATTCTATTTACATATAACATGATTGATCAACTTGCCCCTAGGATTTTGAACTAAACTTCTCTACTACATTATTATTGATTACTTGATCGATAAGTCTCTAATTGATCACTTACTCAATCATTATAGGATTTATGCTCTTTATGAAAATCTTTAACAACCTGTGTTTTATCAATCAAGTTTCCTGTCATTCATTTATTGATAAATTATTCGATCAATATACTTTGAAAATCAAATTCTCTCTTACTTCCCTTTATCGATAAATTGATCGATCAAATATTTTCCGATCACTTACTCGATCAATAATCCAGCTCTTTTCATAGCAGAGGCAGCAGTGAGATTTAAGAATATCCTTAATATTTCTCTTCAAGCTTTTCTCAGCCTTGATGATTATCTTAATACTCTATTTTAAGAGTTTTAAAATCATAGGTGACCTTGAGCTATTTTTTTTTGCATATTCTTTTTGAAGATAATCTGTCTATTTATCGATCACTAGATCTATCATTTGTTAATCCATAACATGATCGATAAATATAGTTATCTATCTCAAAATCTTTCATCTTTATTAATCGATAACGTAATCGATAAACCAATTATCAATCATGTCTTCAATCAAGTTTGTTCTGTTTCAAGTTATTGGATATGATGTTTGATTGATTTACTTCTCTCTTAACATAAGAATATTACTATCATTTTATCAGTTATATTCCTGAATATCATTCTGGAGGAAAAACTTATTAGATTGAAGTATTGTTACAGATTACAAAGAAAGTTCAATGGTTATCCAACAGTTATTCAGTAGCCTGTAGGCTACCATGTCAGAAGCATTAAATGGCGAATACCGTTGCAACTAGGAAAACACACAACCGAACTCTCAACGGCTAGAAGCTCCTCTGTCTGATGGTTATTAAACTTCCTCAACTATAAAAGGCATGAAGAAACATTGAATGCATAGAATTGAATATGTGAGCTACCTTCTGCAAATAACTTACTGTTCATTCAATACTTTGTTCTTGTTTGTACTGGGCTTCAGTGTTTCTCATCCATTTACTTTGTGAGAGAGTTTTACATATCATCTTTAATTAATTTCTGAGTGAAACTCAAAAGTGTGGGTCTGTAACCTTACAGGTAGTAAGAGGGAGTGATTGAGTGAATCAATTGCTGTACTGCAGCACCAAGAGCCTGATTAATCTTAGAACTTAGTGAAATACTCAGAGGTGCTTTGAGGACTGAACGTAGGTCAAGTGGTTAAGACCGAACCAGTATAAATTCTATGTCTACTCTTTACAGTGAAATTACTTTAACTTATGCGCTTTGTTTCTGTTTAGCTTACTATTTTTAATTTACAAAATTTTTATAACTCACCCAATTCACCCCCCTCTTGGGTGAGACTACCACTAATAGTGATGTCAAGATACTATGTCATCTAAGATTAGTTAGTTTAATCCGAGGTTAGCCTCTTTAATCATCTTGATTAACTCCCTTAATCACCTTCTAGAAACAAGATATTTATTTTATTTTTCTTTAATTCTTTTCCATCTTCCAATGGCCAAAATGGTGTGAAAAGGGCTAGAAACATTTGGAGAAAAGTCAGCTTCCCAGGTATCCTGTCATTCCCTTGAGTACCGGTGCTTCGTCGAACGAATTTTTCCTGTATCTTGTCTAATCCAGTGTCTCCAAAAATTTATCTTAGTACACTAATAACCTCCTTCTAATGTAGAAAAGTTCCATGATTTTTCTTGAAATTTATTTCACCATATATCTCTTTAAATTCCAATTCTTCCAGAATTGGTATTCTACCGATAGAAATTAAACTTTAAATATTATTAAAGCTAACCTTTTTTCCTTCTAAGGTTGGAAACAATTTTATAAATTATAATAATTTTCAAATAATTTTCTACCATTTTTTAAGAGTTATTGAGGCCTCTAGATATTTTAAATAATTAATTTCAGCTACTTTTACTTAGTACAGCCATAAATACCTAGGAATACCAAAAAATTGTGTTAAATTATTTTCCTCTTGTGAACATCTCTAGGGCCACAAATACTGTTTTAAACCCTGAATTCTATTTTTTCATAATTTTTCAGGAACTTTTGAGAATTTCTATCCTAGCTTCCCATCTAGTTCTTTCTTTATCTGATATTTTAAAAATATCAGTCGAGACACTGCTTAGGTTTCGGTTTAAAAGTCATGTCATCTCTGTCCTTTCTACAACAACTGGCCTTTCTACAACAACTGGCCTTTAGTCCATTTTATTTCCCTCATCCCAGGAATAAAATCATCAAGGTGTGACAATTATGTTAGGGAGTTTAGGTTTTTTTTGCTTAACTTAGTTAATTAGGATGTTATTTTGATAAGTTATCATTTAGGGTGTTATTAGGATTCTATTTGTATGGAAACTATGATGAATGAATTGTCTCTGTTGAATTATAGGTACAATTGTAGTCTATTTTGGTTCAATTTCAATTGCGGGGTTCAAATGAAAGTTGGTATATACAAATTAACAAATTTTATTTTTTTAAAAATGCCGAACAGAAGAGTATGAAGGCTTCAAACTCATCCGTTCCTCATAGAACAAACAAGTATGCAACCTTATACTCATCTTTTCCCATGTGTTATGATTGATAATAGTGAGGTGAAATTATAAAATTTTAATAAAGGAAAATTAAATAAAGGCCTTGTTTAAAAAGTTGGATACGTGAAATTATAAAATTTTAATAAAAATAATATGCAAAATAAAATACATAATTTAATTAAAAATTATAACCCCACTTTTCATTTATGTTTTGCAGGTTTGGATCCTTCCAAATGCATAAATTGTACCCATTCAGATTAATCTAACATCTCACAATGTGCCACTTCATCATACTATTAAAATTAAAAATTAAAAATAAATCTAAACCATTTTTAAAAAAATTACTTAATATTTTTTTGTACGGGGCATTAAGTTTCCTAGACCTATCTCACTTCAACTAGAGAATCTATTAATACGTATTGAGTACTATAAAGGATGACAGAGCTCTACCACAGTATTTAAACTAAAAATACTTTGTGGTAGAGTTTTGCCACCCCTTGTGATGTTGTCAACTTGATTTGGATTAGTCTGGACTCAGATAAATCCTTCAATTGAAATGAAGTCTACAAAATTAGAAATACCTGGTGGCAAAGTATTGTCATGCTATCTGACTCAATTCAAATTAATTTAGACCTCGATAAGTCCTGTACTTGAGGTAGGATTGGTCTTGAAAACTAGACACTCTATACAAAAAATATTATAACAATTTTTTTGAAGATGATTCAAATTTATTTTTAATTTTTGGTTTTATACCATGATGAAGTGGCACATTATGAGAAGTGTAACAACGATTCTTCTAAATTGGTTACTAGCCTTTTAATAATCAATCTATAATAATCATAAGTAATTAGATATTAATTCAGAATTAATAGTCTTCTAAAGCCCAACTCTTGCCATAATCACAATCTAACCATTCCAACACTACCCTAGTAGAGCCCTATAAGTTCTCCTCCCAAAACCTCTTGAAAATCACATTTGAAACTGATTTATAAAAACAGATTTCAAAATGCACATCTAGCGAATGATGTAATGACTGTTCTTCCAAAACCAAATTAAATTAAATTAAATAATTTAGCTAAAAGATTAACCATGATAGAAAAGAGGAAACCTTAAAATCATAAAACTACTATCATGGTTAAAAAGAATAAATTTATATCATAAGCAATATCAATTATTAACTTGGGCCTTTGTCACATCTAGTAAAATGGTATTTAGGAATAGAGATATTCCTAAATAAATAAGGGTCAAAAATGACAAGGAGCAATAGAATAATTTTGGTGGAAAATAATTATTATAATTTTCAAGCCAATTATGAAAAGTTTGACTAATTAAGAAAAATTGGTCAAGAATAATTATGGAAAAATATTTCCAAGCCTCCAAAAATTAAGAAAAAATAAGGACATGTTCCTTGAGAATTATATGGGATTATAAAATTGGTTTTATTATCAAATTGCCCTTAGAGAAATTACAAAGGAATTTAAGGGCGATTTAAGCTAGTTTAAGGTCCTTTATTTGGAAAATTCCAAATAAATATTTTTAAGGAGAATAAAATCCCAAGAAAATTTCTATGATATCCCAAGGAATTATAAGAGATTATGAAAGTAAAAGAAGACCCTGAAGTATCCAAGATTTTTCCAATTCCTTTGAAAAGTGGAAAAATCACTAAAGAGAAGGAAATTAGTTTTCCTTTTATTTAATTATTAGGAAATTAAATTTGAGAGAAAGAGGGCAATTTAGAAAGATAAAAATGAGGAGAATAATTTATGGATCTGACAGAAAATAATTACAGAGGCCAGAGCACTGTAATTATAGAAAAGAAGTTAAAACCCGGAGTAAAAGTGCACCGATAAAGTGTTAATCAGAGTCTTGCACTTTGCTTGGCCCATAAGTTGCCACTTGTCAAGCCTTCAATGGATGGTAATTAAAGCTTTCCAAGTGTCAAGCTACCAATGGAGAGGATCTTGACTTTGAAATTTAATTACATTATGATTTAAGTTAATTAAGAGAGAGGATTAAGACTAAGTAAGCATTTGACACTTGGCAAATTATTAATGATGGTTGGTGGGATATTTTGTGAACATTAATGAGCTTTTCCTCCTCCTAAATCAGATCATATTTCGTCCAAGGCATGAAGAGAGGGAAAAAGAGAGAGCTTGAAGGGAAATCAAGCAAAAAGCAAGCATATTTGATCTTCCAACTAAGATCCAAACTTGGTAAGTTGTCTTAAGATGTTCCTTGCTTTGTTTTATTGCTTTGTATGGTTGAAATTTCTGGTTTTCCCTCTTCATTTAGAGCTGGCCGAAATGCTTATGGGGTAGGGGAGGAAGTTTTATGGTTCAATCTTGCTAGAACACTTCAAAGTATGGTAGATCCTAGTGGTTACAAGTGGTTGTAGGTTGATTTTGGAGTGTTTCCTTGGTTGTGTTGCTTGAGACCCATTTCAGCCAAGGCAAGATCTAAACCCTAGGATGAGTTTTTCAAAGTTTTGAGGCTTCCATTGTACTCAAAATGGAAAATAGTGTAGGGTAAACCTAAAGAACAAGTGTTGGAAGCCATAGAATTAAAGTTGAAATTTTTTGGATAAGGAACCCTAATGGTTCAGTCAAGCTAAAACTGAAAGAAAGAAATTTATTTTGTTAAATCCAAGTAGATATTTGGAATCTACATGAAAAAATCATGTAGGAATGAGTCAAGAGGAAATTTTTAGGGTTAAATGAAATAAACTCTAAAAATTCAAGAATAAAGATTGAAGCTTTAAGGGGTTTAGGAATTACTTGAGTGATGTTATTGATTCTTATGTGGAATGGTTGATGATTCTTGCTGGCCTTTTTGTGGATTGCCATACTAGGACTTGGCATTTGTGGAAGCAAGAAAGAAGAACAAGAAAATCAAAGAGCATTGGATTAAGGTAGTAAGATTTAATTAACCTTAATGTTGAGTGTTGCATTGATTGCTATGCAATTTCATGTGCTATTATGTGGTTGAACTAAATGATGATGATGATGATGATTGTGTAGCTATACTCCTTGATTTATGTGCCTTAGCTATTGCATGTTAGAGTGCTACATGTATGAGGTAAAGTAGTTTCCTATTAATAGCAAAAGGTTGAAATGCTTGTAATTGATGCATGTTAATGTTTTGGTTGATTGATCTTGCTACTGGGATTTCTTAAAATCTCATCCCCCAAATATAATCTAACATTTTAGGGCCTGAAACTCCCAATAGCAAGCTATAGATTGGAGGCTAAATTATGGTGTCACACCATAACAATTCGTGAACATTTGGTTATGTATAAATATCAATAGTTGGTGCTGTAATTCCTCAGCAGGACGTCAGTTTAGAGCCACGTTTTATTTAGTTATCAAATAAATTCCTGCACAAAATTTGGTATACTTAAATTTCACATCCTGAGCTTCAAATTGATAGGTAGCACATTAAAAATGGCCAACTACACGATTCTTAATGATTTTTCAAAGTTAAGGTTCATAACCTGGAAAAAGGATTTTTGCCAAATAGACAGAGGTGAATTTCACAAAAACCTGAAACTTTTTCAAATGGAATTGGTTCATAAAATTATTTTTCCTTGAAATAGAATTCAAAGAGCATTTTATAGAATTTTGAACCACTCTATTTCAATTTTTCTAGATTAAGTTATGAATTTTTGAAATTAGGCCAGAAAACTGGATTTTTACCCGATGAACAGTAAAAATCCGAAAATCAGCGTTTTTCATGGACTTTTTTGAGCCCAAGACCATCCAATATGGTCTAAAATGGTTTTAATTAAACCCTAAGTGGATTTGATGGTAAGGTGTGACATTTTTGGTATCAGAGTAGAGGTTCTAGCATAGGATAGAACGCTTTGCTTAGTTAATATGTCAATCAAAAGGAAAATTGACATATTATTGCAGGAGTTATGATGGAAAACACAATGGATTGGGACGTAAGATCTGAGAAGTCGATCAATGATTGGGATGTTAACATGATCGATCTCACCAAAGAGGATCCGATGGGATGGACTATGGGGACTGCTAGCCCAGGATACTCAACAAAGGAGTCCAACAATTATCAAGAGCATGGGGCTAACCTTTTAGGGGTTACTGTTAAGGATTTAATGAACCTTCCTAGACCTAGTAACTCGGTGGATCCCATAACTGATATGTATCAAGAACCTGTGGATCCTAGTTTTGACATTCAGTCTTATGGACAGCTTGTTAGCCCAAGTGTGCACCCAAGTGACGAACCTAGTACCAAGCCAGGGATACCCCTGACACCCAGAGTGCCTATCCCTATTCCAACTGAGCCTAAGATCCGTAGTCAAGATCAGTTGAGAGAGAAGTTGGAATTCTTGGGTCGACATATCAGGAAAGATGAGAATGAGCAAGACCCGAACATCTACCTAGAATACCTTCAGGGAGTAAAGGTGTTATATCAGACTCATGGACTGGGTAACCCTTATCTAGACACCAAGAACTGGATTTTTATGATGACGAACATGCTTCCATATTTACCCTTTGGGTATATGAGTTCTATCGCCTGAATCAGATAGTGGATTTAGGTGTTGAGGATTACATCCAGCACCTTGAAAACTTTGTTAAGATTTACTATTTTTAGATAGTCAGATCCTCGTAAAATTGATGCAGGACTTGTATTGCTATAGCTAACTGTAGTAGGTTAGTCTGGCATGGTTGATGGCTATGTATGTTAAACTATATTGTTGTGAATGATGACTGATGCTTGAATGTTGTATTATAAATGCTTATGTTGTTAAATGAAATCCAAGCATGATGTTTATTTCTTGTTCCTCGAATATGCTATCAGTTCAGTTAGCGTATTAGTTAGAACTGATGAGACTCTTTGCTGGAGAGACCCTTAGGACACGACGTAAAGGTCCCTTCTGATCAGCTACATTTAATTCTGATCACTTAGAACCGTAATAAAAGGCTATTGAAGGGTTAAGGGCGGCATAAGCTAGACAAGAACAAGAAAAAGACGCTGTAATAGTAACAGTGATAGCAGTGGTAGTGGCTAACCTCAATAGGAGGCAGTCAGAGGAAGAAAGCTTAGCAGCGCAAGCAATAGGACAATTGCCTAGATCGGCAATGCCAGCAATAGACCTCGACAGCATCCAGTAGTAGATGACTCACTTTTGTAAGCACAATCCACCATCATTTGATAGAGTGGTTGACGTCCAAGCAATTGAGAATTGGATTAACTGCTTGGAAAGGATTTTCAAAGTTCTAGACTGTTCGACTAAGCGGAAAGCCCAAATGGCTATCTACCAGATAGAAAAGGACATTGATCATTAGTAGGAAGAATATCAAGATTCTTTTGGATGCTCAGAACACGAGAGCGACATGGGAAGTGTTCCTGGAGCATTTTTATAAAATGTACTTCTGCGGTCAATCAGGGACGAAAGGGAAGCAGAATTACTAACCCTGAAGCAGAAGGATAACGAGTCATTTGATGAGTACTTAGCTAAGTTTAGACGTCCTTCTCACTACTTCAGTTACCAGCATGACCGAGATGATGAAAGGTAGATGACCAAAAAGATGGTCAGAGGACTAAAGCAGTCCTTAAGAGAGATAATTGCTCCCAAACAGTTCGAGTGTCACATCTAGCATTATGGTAATTAGAGATAAGAAATATTCTCAAATTATTGAGAATTAAAAATGATAAGGAAAAGTCAAAAGATTTTGGTGGAAAAAAATTATAGTAATTTTCCAAGCCAATTATAGGAAATTGACTAATTAAGGAAAATTGGTCAAATGTAAATAAGGAAAAATATTTCCGAGCCTTGGAAAATTAAGGAAAAATAGGGATAATATTCTTTGAGGGTTATATGAAATAGCAAGAGACCTCAAAAATATACATAAAAATAAGATTAAATGGTTGAAAGGTTGTACTAATTTGTAAAATTATTTTCACAACCAAAAGGCTAGTGAAATGGCTTTAATAAATTAAAAAGCCGATTATGCTAATAAAAGGGTATTTTAGTAAATGATTTTTATGCAAGGCTTAAAGGAAGCGTTATGGCCTGAGAAAATTTATCGATATTCTCCAAAATAAAAGGGAATTTATGTAGTAGATTGAATAATTTTTTGAGCTCCGGAAGGCTATCAAGAAAGACGGATAAACGTGGGCCTAATAAATTAGGAGGAAACTTAAGGATTAAGTTTTAATCCAATGGCTAGGATTCAATCTTCCTTCTCCTCCACTAAATTTGTGACACTTGGCACTCTCTAGAAGAATGATGTAAGGATGATACAAGAAGATGATGTAATGATGATGTAAAAATGCACTTAAAGTTTCAAAATTACCCTTACTCTTTTTATTAGTCACCAAGGGCATTTTAGTCCATTCAAGGCAAAGTTTTGGCTATAAATAGAGCCTCACCCCCCTTTATTTTCGACCAAGACAAGAATAAGAGGGGAAACTCTTACAAAATTGATTCTTAAAGCATAATCAAGAGAAAGACACCCCTTTTGATCATCTAAGCTGGGATCCAAGGGTAGTAAGTTGTTTCCTCTTGTTTCTTACTTTGTATTCTTGAGTTTAATGGTTGAAAGATGTGGAACCCAAGGTGCTGTCCAAATTTATATAAGTTTAGGGGAGGATGATTTTGATGTTAAACTTGGTTAGAACACATTGATTAGAGGTTATTTCAAGTGGTTTTAAGTTGTTATTGAAAAGATTTCATGATTCGGCCAAGATGTTAACTATAACCTAGGATATGATTTTGATGATTCTAAGGCTTCCAATGGTTTTAAAATAGAAAATGGTCTAGGAAAAACTTAAAGAACAAGCATTGGAAGCATTAGAATTAAAGTTGGAATTTTTGGAGTCATAAACCCCCTATTCGGCCAACACTGATTTTTAGGAAAGGAGTTATATTTTCATTAATCTAAGATCATATTTAGATTCTTTGGGCAAAATTGTGTAGGATTGGCCTAAGGAAATAATTTTTACAAAGCTAGAACATAAATCCAAAAATTTAGAGAAAAGGGTTAAGTTCAAGAAGGTTAGTCCTGAACTTCATTTAATCTCTTAGTCCTAATAGATTGTATGATCACTGTGACTATGTTTAGCAGCTTGGAACATCCAAGAGGATGTTTATGATGTTGACCAAATGCCCACATGGTTGGAAAGTCAAGGGAGTCAAAGGAACAGTAAGAGGAAAGCTTGAGGTCTAAGGTAATGAACTTACCTATTATCATTACTTGATGTTGTATGCTTGTGTGTTACTGTGTACATGTTATTTGAATGTTATTATGATATGTTTTAGTACTGTAATTTTTATTCATGATAAGTAGATTATGTCTCCATGGCCAAGCATCAAGAAGTTAGCTTTGAGCATGCTAATATGTCACTAAGTAACAAGAGAATAAAAAGTTGCATGTAGTGCATTAGCATCCATCTGGCATGATTAATATAGTATTGTTTGTTATTAAGATTCACCTGAATCTCACCCCCTCACTAACCAACCATTTAGGTTAATCAATGATGGGCAATAATGGCATGAGAAGCAAGGAGAAGAAAATGGAGAATTATTGATGTGTATGAATGAGATTAATATTCAGTATATAATTCTCTTATGTTGTAAATTATGTTTATGGATGCCTTGATGCAATTTATGTGCATAGAATGCTTATGGCATGTATGAAAATACATGAGCATGAATGAGAAAGAGTAAACCAATTTTTGTATGCCAAAGAAATAAAAAGAATTAAAGCAAGCAAAGGTGAAAGGATAAAACGTAGGTCTTGGAGTAGTTAGTTTTGAGCTTCAGTTTGACCTACTAAATGAATGAGTTAAGCCACAAAATTTAGCAGAATTATAGTACACATCTTAATATTTAAAATGATAGGTAGATAAGCTAAATTGGATGTGTACACAAGGAGATATGAATTTTCAAAGTTGAGGCACAGAATCTAGAAGTTCCAGATTTTACCAAATAAATAGTAATCTTTATTGATTAAACAATACAAATTGGGAAAAGATAAGTCCAATTGGATTTTTTTTCCTTAAAGAGCATTAAAAGAGCTTTCTGTAGAATTTTGAAACACCTCTATACAATTTTTCTAGAATTAGTTATAATTTTTTAAAGTTGAACCTGTAATCTGGAAATTGGGTAGTGAACAGTAAATTTCAGAAAATTAACGTCCAGATTGAAATTTTTAAGTTTAAGACCACCCAAAGTAGTCTAAAATGGTTAGAAATAGACACTAAGGTATTACATAAGTAAGGTGTCACACAAGCTCAAGCCTCCACGTCCATCCCCGACAGTGTATGCCTAGAACCTTCACTTGAAAACATGTTAAACCACAGGTGAGACTAAAGTCCCAATAACCAACTTCTAACTCAGGGTACAAAGTAAATAGGTACTCGTGAGGTGTCCAGTGGGAGCAGTTACATATTGTCACACCCCAAGTTTTAGGCCTAAGAATAGATGGATTAGCCTAAGATAGGTAGGCTACTAAATCCCTATGAGCGGGAGTCCCAGAAATGTAACAAGAATGTTGAAGGGTTTCAGGGACTAAAATATAAATAGAGAAAGTTCTAAGGACTAAAATGTAAAGAAAGTTAGAGGCTCCAGTGAAGTCTCAAGGCTCAAAAATGAGAAAAGAGGTTAGTTTAGACCAAAGGTTATGATAGAGGCCATAATAGGGTGATTTATGAGGTTTATTTGACCAAGGGCAAAACTGTAATTTTGAAAAGTTTCGGCCCAGGAATAGGTAAAAATGGAAGTAATACCCAAAAAATTAAAAATGATATTTTAAGGCCTGTATATGAGGAGAAATGATGAAAATGCCCTTGAGTTGACTTAAAAGGAATTTATAAGTTTATAGCTCAGTTTGAGATGTAGAGATAGATTTAATTGTTTGAGTCATAAAGGAAACCTCAGAAAAATATGGTAAAATGGGGATGTATGATCTAAGAGGGTATATAATTTATAAAATTAGTCTCAATCCTAGAAGGCCAGCAGAGTGGCTTTAATATTTTTTAAGGCTAGAACTGCAGTTTCTGAGTTTGTTATGGGAAATTTAAAAAGAAATACCTATGGTCTGAGTTATGATCTAAGAAAATTCAGAGATTTTCTATAGAATTAAACAAATTTTATGGTATAAATAGATGAATTTTTAGAGTTCAGGATTGGATAAAATGCTCCAGTCAGATGTTAAATAATTAATGTCCCTTAATTAGAAGACAAACCTAGAAAATATCTCAGATATTTTGAGGAAGACAAGTTCAACTTGAATTCTCTTCTTCTTTCCCATGTGCTTCATTTATAAGGGTGATGAGTCATCATATGAGTCACCAGAAGATATTTTATGGGCAATAGAAAAATTAATAATTATGGAGATTTATAAAATTATTTCCAACCCCAAGTGATGAGGAGGTTAGCTTTAATAGAATTTAAAGCTAAATTAATATCGGTAGATTGTCTATTTTTACGGAAATGGCAATTCAAAGAGTTATATGGGGAGAAAAATTATGAAATTAATCAAGGAAGTTCCCTTTACTGAGATATAATTAATGGTGATCTGATATAAGAATTCTAAGATAGTAGAATTTTTCAGTTATCAGATAAAATAAACCAATATTATATTACGATTCAGTAGACTGTCAGGACAACCGGGGTAGTAAAATTTCTGACAGAATGTCAAGGACATATCTCATGCCCAAATTGGCCAAGAAAGATAAAAAGAAAATAAAAAGGAAAAGGAAAAGAAAATACTAAATCAAGTTAGATTAAAATTTAATTAGGGATAAGTAAAATGATTATGGTTAAGTCATCTTCCGTAGGATCGTGACACGCGACAAACATGGTTCATTGGATGGTTAGGATTTAATGATCTATCTTTGAAAAGTCAAAAGTTTCTAGAAGGGTAATTAGCTGAGTTAATCAAGGAATTAAGAGAGTTAACCTTGGTTAAAGCCTAATTAATCTTAATGGATAAGAAAGATGACATAAGCCCTAATGACTCACCATCCAAGTGTCAACATATTAAGCCACATAGCCTAAGATTTGTATGTCACACCTTACTATCGGATCCACTTAAGGTTTAATAAAAACCATTTTAGACCACATTGGATGGTTTTGGGCTTAAAAATTCATGAAAAACGCTGATTTTCCGATTTTTACTGTTCATTGGGTAAAAATCCAATTTTCTGGCCCAACTTCAAAAATTCATAACTTATTCCATAAAAATCGAAATGAGGTGGTTCAAAATTATATTTAAAGCTCTTTAAGTCCTCTTTGAATGAAAAATACTCTCATGATCCAATTCTTTATGGAAAAGTGTCAGGTTTTTGTGAAAGGTAACACTATCCATTTGCCAAAAATCCTCATTCCAGATTCTAAACCTTAACTTTGAAAAATCATTAAAAATCGTATACTTGACCATTTTTAATGTGCTACCTATCAATCTGAAGTTTAGAACGTCAACTATAAGCATACCAAATTTCGTGCTGAAATTCGTTCAGTAACTAAATAAACTGGGGCTCTAAACTAACGTCCTGCTTAAGGGTTACAGCACCAACCATTGATAATTATACATAACCAAATGTCCACGAAAATTTTTTGGTATGACACCATAATTAGCCTCCATTCTGCAGCTTGCTCTTGAGAAGTTCAGGCCCTAAAATGTTACATTATTTTTGGGGGATGAGATTTTTGAAAATCCCAGTAGCAAGATCAATCAATCAAAACATTAACATGCATCAGTTACAAGCATTCCAACCTTTTGCTATTAATAGGGAACTACTTTACCTCATACATGTAGCACTCTAACATGAAATAGCCAAGGCACATAAAGCAAGGAGTATAGCTACACAATCATCATCATCATCATCATTTAGTTCAACCACATAATAGCACATGAAATTGCATAGCAATCAATGCAACATTCAACATTAAGGCTAATTAAATCTTACTACCTTAATCCAATGCTCTTTGATTTTTCTTGTTCTTCTTTCTTGCTTCCACAAATGCCAAACCCTAACATGGCAATCTCCAAAAAGGGCAGCAAGTATTATTAAACATTCCACATAAAAATGAATCACATAACTCAAGAAGCTCCTAAACCCCTTAAAGCCTCTATCTTTGTTTCTTGAATTTTTAGAGTTGTTTTCCATAAACCCTAAAAATTCCCTCTTGACCCTTTCTTACATGGTTTTTTATGTAGATTCCAAATATCTACTTAGATTTAACAAAATAAATTTTCCTCTTCCAGTTTCAGCTTGACCGAACCCTTAGGGTTTAAAACTCAAAAATTGCAACTTTGCTTCTATGGCTTCCAACACTTGTTCTTTAGGTTTACCCTACACCATTTTTCATTTTGAACACAATGGAAGCCTCAAAACTTTGAAAAACACATCCTAGGGTTCAGATCTTGTCTTGGCTGAAAATGACACTCAAGGAAGTAACCATGAAAAATGCTTCAAAACCAACTATAATCACTTGCAAACACTAGGATCTAGCTTGTGTTGTAGTATTTTAACAAGTGTGATGAGCAAAACTCCCTTTCCCCTTAAAAAACCAGTTCGGCAGCATCAAAAGAGAGAGAGAAGACATATTTTCAACCATAAAAGAGAAAGAAAACAAGGCAAGAACACATCTAGAGCCAAGAACTCACCTTGAACCTTGATTGTATGACCAAAGTTGATGCCTTTCTCTTGGTTTTCCCTCAAAACTCTCTCTTTTTCCCTCTCTTCATGCCTTGCACGAAATTCCCATCTGATTTAGGGGAGAGATGAGCTCATCAATGCTATCAAAATATCCCATCTACCACAATTAATGAAGAGCCAAGTGTTATAAGCCTACTTAGTCTTGCATTTTCTCTTTAATTAACTTAATTCACATTGTAATTAAATTCCAAAGTCAAGATCCTCTCCATTGGTAGCTTGACACTTGGAAAGCTCTAATTATCATCCATTAAAGGCTTGACAAGTGGTAGCTTATGGGCCAAGTAAAGTGCAAGGCTCCGATCAACACTTTATCGGTGCACTTTTACTCCGGGTTTAACTTCTTTTCTATAATTACAGTGCTCTGGCCTCTGTAATTATTTTCTCTCAGATTCATAAATTATTCTCCTTATTTTTATCTTCCCAAATTGCCCTCTTTGTCTCAAATTTAATTTCCCAATAATTAAATAAAAAGGAAAACTATTTTCCTTCTCTTTAGTGATTTTTCCACTTTTCCAAAGAATTGGAAAAAAATCCTGGATACTTGAGGGTCTTCTTTTAATTTCATAATCTCTTATAATTCCTTGGGATTTCATAGGAATTTTCTTGGGATTTTATCCTTCTTAAATATATTTATTTGGGAATTTTCCAAATAAGGACCTTAAATTAGCTTAAATTGCCCTTAAATTCCTTTGTAATTTCTCTAAGGGCAAATTGGTCATAAAACCAATTTTATAATTCCATATAATTCTCAAGGAACCTTGTCCTTATTTTTCCTTAATTTTCTGAGACTTGGTATTATTTTTCCCCTATTTACTCTTGACCAATTTTTCTTAATTAGTCAAACTTTTCATAATTGGCTTCGAAAATTATAATAATTATTTTCCACCCAAAATTCTTCTATTACTCCTTGTCATTTTTGACCCTTAATTATTTATGAATATTTCTATTTCCCAAATACCATATTTCTGGATGTGACATTGTACATGTGGAAAGAGGTAAAAATTGGAGGGCTAAGATTAAGTCTTATGTAAGAAGGGCAAATGTGGAATTAATGAAAAAGGAAACCTATAAATACCCCCTCCTACATGTTCATTTAGTGTGAAGCCTTTCAAGTAGGAAACCTCTTGCAAATTTTCGTTTAGAGAGAGAAAGAGAAGATTTCTAGTGAGAGAAAGTCATTTGGAAGCAAGGTAAGCTTCTACAACTCTCCTATTTCAAGTACAATAATGATATGTGGGTTTTGTGCTATTTTAATGATGATGGGAAGTCATTTTCCTAAGGGGAAGTGCTGCCAAAATTTTATCAAAATGATAGGGAATGGTTTAGATGAAGTATGGTTAAGATTAAGCATGGTTAAAGGTTAAGGATTAAGTGATTACATGTTAGTTTTGTTGAGAATCCTTTTCCCTATAATTATATATATGGTTCGGCCAAATTGAGAAATGTAGGAGGGAAGATGTTTGAATTCAATTTAATGCTTCCAATGAGTTTAAATGATGATTTAGTGCAGGTATATACCAAGAAAGGGATGTTGGAAGCATTAAAAATTAAAATGAAAATTTTGAATCTATTTATCCCTATGGTTCAGCCAAGTCAAGTTCAATGGGAAGGGATTGGATTTTCATAAAACTAATATGATAAATGAATTCTACATGGAAAATTATATAGGAAAGGCCCAAGAAAATTCAAGAATCAAAGCTAGAAAAATAAACCCTAAAAGTCAAGAAAAAAGGGGTTTAAGGGGTTATATTAAGTTATGGAGTTGAAGTAATACTTAATGTTGTATCATTGGTTGCCTAATAGGCTATACACAATAAAGGGGTGAAGATCTAGTCAAGAGAAAAGAGTTCAAGAGGAGGGAAAGCCAACAAGGTAGCTTTTGCATTCCATTGCTTGTTAGAGTTACTATACATTGTATGTTCATTGCTATGTGTTATGATGTTATGCCATGATGCCTCTATGCATGTATACCTTGGTTTATGCAAGGTTGAGATGATATGTTATGTTATGATGTTATGTTTTTCCATAGCAAGTACATAATACTCAAGTACGTAAATATGCATGTAGCTTGAATTACATTGTGATGTATAACCATAGTAATATATGCAATGTGCTACTAAGATTCCCCAAGAATCTTACCCCCATACTTAACAAACCCTAGGGCCTTCAACCTCCAAGAGCAAAGGAAAAGAAGTAGCTATAGTTGAGAGTTAAGTTTACTTTAAGAAGAAGAAGAAGAATGAAGAAAAACCTTATGTTGGATGAATGTAATTAAGAGTATGCTTTAAGGTTTTAAGTTATGAATATATGCTAGCTTATGTGTTAATATGTGGAAGCATGCTAGTGTTGTCCAATATGCATGATTATATGGCAGGAGCGTATGCAAGTAATTGGTCAAGTAAGACAATTTATCCTTCCAAGGGGGTAAAAGTCAACATTATGGACCTAAACTTTGACCACAGTCAAATTAAGCAATCGAGTGAGTATAGCCATGAAATGCAGTGATCAAATAGATGAGATTTTTCTCTTTAAGATGAGAGCTAGTTTACCTAAATCTAATAACCACACAAGAAGTTATATCCTTCCAAAGTTGGGCTAAAATAAGTGGAAAATGGAAAAATGACCATATGAACAGTAACTTTTTCAAGAAGAACTGGGCTCAAATTTTAAGGCAATCAGTCCAAAAACTATTTTCTCTCAAAATTTTATCCAAAGAGCTTTTCATAGAACTTAGAATCACTCAATTTCAATTTTTTTATAATTAGTTATGAATTTTCAAAGTTTGCCATATTTTTGGGTTACAATGAATAGTAATCCGTAGAAGAAAATTTTGAAACTTGATTTTGCAGAACTTGTAGTTTTCAAAGTGATTCCAAATGCTTCCGCAAGGCAAGTTAATTGGTATAAACATAAGGTGTTACACATATACAACTGTAAGTAATAGTGACAAAATCATGCATGTACAGTAATGCAACTATTAGCCTATTCCTCACTTTGGAGGATTTTAAAGAGCCGAACCTGACCGATCCCTCACTATAGGGGACGTAAGGAGCCATAAAGGCCTATCCCTCATTATGGGGACGTAAAGAGCCAACCATCATGTATTAATAGAGGCCTTACCACATGGTAGTATCAACCAAGTCTCTCACCATTTCTTAACATATGAATCATGCTCAAGTATTTACCAATGAATAAATTCGCATCTCACAAGTAACTTCAACAAGTGACATATCTTCTAAAACTCCCAATACCTTAAAATCATGCAAAACCCCACAAGACAATTTCTCCTTCCATACATAAAATGCATTTAGAATACTATTTATTACTCAGAGCATGAAAACATAAAATCACTCACAGTACTAGAACAGCATGTGTAAAGGATTGGAAAGTGGTTACCTCTTGCCTGAGCAAGGAATAGCAAAACACCAACGATGCCCTATGCACCAACAAATACTCACAACAGGTCTACCTAGGCACACAAACACACAAACACACAACCACCATGTATTAGCTTTCAAACTAATAAAATGGTAAACATTGTAAGAATGGCTGAACACCCAAGAGGGGGTGAATTGGGTGTTAATTAAAATTAAAAACCTTTTCGTAATGTAATGAAATTCATAAGAAATTATGAGTATAAAAACAATGAATCAACATAAGCATAATCATAGTAGTAAAATGGTTTAGCTAGAAATATAAAGAAGTAAGGGAAGAAAAGATGCAAACTGTGATTTATCTTGGTTCGGTCCTCACCAATCTACGTCCAGTCCCTAGGCTCCCCCTGAGATTTTCAATCCATTATCTTCCTTAAGTCTAACACGGGTACTTGAGAACCACTACAACAAGTTTGATCTAGGCACTTGCGTCGCTACTTACAATCCTTAGACTAACCAGTCTATTCAACAACAACCTCTCACTAAGGTAAATACTCCCCCTTACACACCATAAGATACAATCTAATAATGATAAAGAAGATTGAATATTTCTTCTCTCAAAGAAGTGATAGATGAATCTTAAGCATGTATGGGAAACTCTCCTCTCTATCTTACAAATACGTTTTAGTCTATGAAGTATAGAGACATGGAGTTTTCTCTCGCAGCTCTAAATAAGAATATATTGATTCGGCATTTTAGCATTTGATGTTGTAAGCTCAGACTCTTCTTCTTTTTTTTTTTGTTTTGAATGCTCGTCTATTTATAGATGATATCGAGTATTTGACCGTTAAGCATCTTCTTCCCGTTTGGCTTGAAGAATATGACCGTTAAAACTAGCCATTGGAAGCTTTTGACAAAATTTGATTCTTCACATCATAAATTTATTGTGGCTCTTTAACTAAAATAATCTTCCTCAAATCAAGTGATAAGTATCTGATAATCTTAGAAACAATAAGTTGGAAAACATAGAATCAATCATCAGATATTCAGAAAGTAAGATGAACTTACTTAATTGATACCTTGATCGATAATCCTTTGATCGATCATATTATCGATTAATTATATAAAGAAAAGATATAGCAGATATATGCAATTATCAAATAGATTATGGATCATATGATGATCGAACAAATAATTGATAACTGATGAAATAAGAATGCAGTTAACTTTAAATGGATTATGCAAGGATAATCTTTTTCAAGTTATGTTTGCCTTCGTATCCTTTCAAGAGAGAGTTATGTGTAAAAGGAAGGCCGAGAAAAGCTTGAAGATAAAAAGATAAAATATTTCAAAATCATCGTGAAATGCTGTTATGAAATGAACTCATACAATAATCGAACAAATGATCAAAAACTGTTTGATCCATCATATTATCGATAAAGCTAAGTATAAGAGAAATATATTTTCAAAGTATGTTGATCGAATACTTTATCGATAAACGGTTGATAGGAGAAATGATTGATAAAAAGTTTTAAAGAGATTTTCACAGTGAAGTTACTGAATATAAGATGATTCAGTAAATGATCGATTAATGATTAATCAATTAAGTGATCGATAAAATATCATTGAAAACTTATTTCGGAAATACTAGGAAAAACCTTGATCGATCACGTTATGTGAAAACAGATGTTTCAGAAGATTGGATGATCGATCAATTTATCGATAATTAGATTATCGATTAGGTGATCAAAAAATACAGCTTAAAAAGTAACTAAGTGAAATAGTGATGATCGATCATTTGATCGATAAATCATGGATCGATCAAGTGATCGATAAAACAACCAAATAACAACCTTGAACAGAAACAAACTGAGTGGGTTATTAAACAATGTTCGATCAGGTTATCAATAAATATATGATCGATAAAGTGATCGATAAATACATTTATCCATAATGTTATCCGAAAACCATTTATCCAATAGGTTATTGATAAAACCTTAATAATGCATATGAAGATAAAAGAGAACAATCGAAGAGATAGTACCAGGAATTCAATAAATTGATCGAGTATGTAGTTGTTTGATTAGGCTCGAGTAACATCTGATAATGACCTTTCATTGCCTCATTTCTTCTAGTGATTTTACTCAATAACATGTTTGAGTAGCATGTTGCTCGAGAGCTTAATCAATCAATGTAGAACTTTTGGTCTTTGCCTCAATAACCTCAAATTTTGATTCAAGCAAAACGAAGGTCAACTTTGAGTGATCATAAATCTTCCAATTCAACTCCAAATTTTGCAAATGACCTATACCCAGAAATCTTTTTGAGTCTACTTTCTAATGCAATAAGAATCACCCTAAAATTTATTGTAGTTGCAAAGTTATCTTCATCACAGTCACTGAAGGTTGGAATAAAGGTGTTAATCCTTATTGCAATGTTTCGAACAACATATCTCCCTCATATGAAACTATTTGGAGCTAATCTTAGTGTGCATGAACCGTGTTCTGAGTCTAGTTTCATATGAATCAAGTTTCACCTCAAACAGATTTGTGGTTTAAGAGATATTAGAGAAATACCAAACTTATGTCAGAGCTGAATAAAGAACAGAGCATAACAAAGTATTTGTTTTATCGATAAATTAATCGATAAGTGGATGATCGATCAATTGATCGATAAATGCCCATAAAAATCACCTTTGAAGCTTATTTTCAATCTTTATATGAAGGGTGACTCAATATATGATTATATAACTTCTGGTTTGTGCATTTTAGCTTCCGATTGAGCCATTCAAACTTCTGATTAAGCATAGCAACCTTTAACATCAAATCTATGAATCTTTATATTTCCATTTGGTCATGCAAGTTCTTATTTTCTCAATCTCTCTTCTTCTTCTTCCTCTTGGTCATTTTTCGTAACTCAAAGTTCAACATAGTAATTCCTTTCTTTTCTTGAGGAAACTAATTTATGCATAACAGAGTATGTGTTTTATCAATAAATTTGGATTGTGCATGTGACATGGAAATAGCTTTATAAGCATCAAACTCCTTACTCAGATTCGTCACTTGCTGATCGAGCTCGGTAATTTGATCACTCAAGGAGGCAAGGTTGAAACTAGAGCCATCCTCAGCTCCCTCCTCTTCTGGACCTCCCCCCATCACCTTTTTCCCTCTCTTCCTCTCTTTGTTGGTTTTGGAGGCGGCATAGCACCTAGTCATGACAGGGTCCAAGAGAGAGTCAGACTTGCGCCCTGGTATCTCGTGTGCTGCACATATATCAGTAATCAAATACGAAAATACCATAAGAGTTTGGACATTGTTGACACAACGATCAATCTGGTCCAGGGCAATGATAGGAATATTAACCGGCTGCATGGTCATTAGGAGATGTTGAAGGAGTGTGCCCTCTTCAGAAACATCAAAAATGTTGGTCGATAGCATCATGTTATAAACCATGAAGTTTGGCCAAATCCTGGCTTTATCATTCATATGCTTGCACTTGAAGACTTTCTACCCACTTTCCTTTATAGTCCACCTAGCTCCCCCTGTCCTGATGGTTTGAGAAACCTCTTCCCATAGAACTTCAGTAAGTCTAGTCTTCTATCGCTGGTACTCACAGACAGGGACATTGAGCAACTTGTAAAACTTCTTAACAGCTTCCCAAGTTAAAAAACATTAACTGCCTCTGAAAGTGATTCCCCTTTATCCATCCATCAAAGAGCAAGCATAAAACTCTCTCACCACAGTCAAGTTAGCCTTGTTTCTCTTCTTCATAAGTTCCTCAAGGCCTCTCTCCTTGGCAAGCTTGTAAAAGTTGTACTACTTGGTTTCTGGAAAATACTACTCTTGAACCACCTCTCTATTGGCAAACAATTCCACAGCTTCTGAAACATCCTACCTTTAACCCCTCAGAGGACGCATTCGTAAGTGTTATGGTTTAAGCAGGTCAAAGTACAAGCGCATAGATTTAAAATTTCAACATAATTACTCGGGTTACTATTCACTGTTCAAATTCCAGATTACAGGCCCAATTTCAAAAATTCATAACTAATTCCACAAAAATCATATTGAGGTGTTCTAAAATTCTATGAAAAGCTCCTTCAATTCTCTTTAAGGGAAAAATATCAAACTAGGTTATCCATGACCAATTTGTACAGTTTAATCAATAAAAATTACTATTCATTTGGTAAATTCTGGAACTTCCAGATTCTATGCCTCAAATTTAAAAATTTGTATCTCCTTGTGTACACATCCAATTGAGCGATCTACCTCTGATTTTAAAGCTTGGGATGTGTACTATGAATCTGCCAAATTTTGTGGCTTAACTCATTCACTTGATAGGTCAAACTAGAGCTATAAACTTACTGCTCCATGACCTACGTTTTATCCCTTAACCTCTTTTTACTTTAATTCTTTCTATTTCTTCAACATACATAAATTGGGTTTACACTTTTCCAATCATCCTCATACATTTCTATTCATCTCATAAACATTGTAATTAAATACATGGCATTATTGGCATCTATAACATAGATTACAAAATAGGAGAATTACACATTGAATAATAACATCACTCATTAACATCAATAATTCTCCACTTTCTTCTCCTTGCCTCTCATGCCATTGTTGCCCACCATTGATTGACCTAAATGGTTGGTTAAGGAAGGATGAGATTCGGGAGAATCTAAGTAGTAAACACTACCTATAAGCATGCAAGGCATAATGCACATGCATGACATGTTATAACATTAACATATGGATGCCATGAAAAGTAAGCTACAGTATTTCATGCTTTCATAACATATAACCAAGGCAAAACATAACATAAACTTGCAAACATAACTTTGCAAACATTTCGTCATAGCTTAGTCACATCATGGCAACACAACCACATCATGCAAGCATACATATCAAGCACACAATATAGGTAAGTTCACTACCTTGTAACATAGCTTTCCTCTTGCTTTTCCTTTGATTCCCTTGTCTTTCCAACCCTATGGATTTTCAATCAACACCATTAAACATCCTCTTGGATGTTCTGAGGTCCTAAACATATCAATACATGATACAAAACAATTATTAGAATCAAGTCATCAACTTATCTCTACTTGATTTTTTCTTGAATATACTTGAACTCTAACTCTTGAGCTTCAATTCCAACTTTCCTAAAATTATTTCCACATACTATCCCCATATAATTTTGTATGTAGAATCCTTTTCCAAGCTCAAAACAATCAAAATCCAATCCTAACCATTCAGAACAATCAAGATCGAACAGAATCACAAACTAAGGGAAAGTTGTATTTCTTGCAAAATCAACACAGAACCACTTGATTCTTGTTGTTTCCAAGCCTTTAAACATGTTTCTAACATCTATTTCATCTTTCCCTAACATTATCAATTTCGTGCAGCACCTTGGCTTAGGTTTTAACCATCGGAAAATCCAATCAAACCAACGACCAAGCTTACAAAGAGCAAGGGAAGTGGAAACTAGATCAAAGTCCATAAACATACCTTGATTTGAGACTTGGATTGGCATGGGATCATTTTCTTTTTCCCTTCTCCTTCTCCTCCCTTGCTGTTCAGTTTTCTTTTCCTTTCCCCCATGAATGGCCGAACCATTGCAAGCATAAGGGGTATAGCTATTTATAAAGGATTTGGACAAATCCTAGCTTTTGATTCCAAGTTAATCCTAGCCATTGATCTTTGTTTCTTCTCCAAGAAATTTGCCACATGTGCTGCCTTCTCTCTCTCCTATTAATCAAAATTTTTATGCCCAAAATATCTTCAAAATTTCGAACCAAGTGGAAGGGAAACAATCAGCCACATATGCAAACTTATTTCATAAGCTTACTTGAGATATTTTGCAAAGTCATGATTAAACCTTATCCAACCAACTTGACCATGTACATGGGCTTAGGGAGCACAAAATCCTCTGATTGTTTGGGCTAACTAAGTGCCCCAAATCTGATTAGGAAGCAATGGGATTAATCTAGTTCAATCCCAACCGTAATCCTTTACCCGATTTTCTCCTTTTAGGCCTTTATTAGGAAAAATAGCTCGGGGCCTCCAAAAATTCATTTCTTTCCATGAAAACTCCAAGTTTAATATAAAATTATGATCTGGAAATTTTGGGGATTTTTCATAACCTCTAGCTATTTATTTCACATTTTTCTCCAAAATCGGGCTTTTACCGATAGAATTTCGGAAGTAAATTCCCCATAAATTATTTCCTTCACTTCCAGTGCTTGGGGAAAATTTTATAAATTCACATATATTCCCAAGAAACTTACCCATATTTTTTCTTGAATCATTGAGGCCCTTATATAATTAAAATAAGTATATTTCCTCAATTATCATTATTTTCTTCAAAAATCACTATTTTTGGGAAATGTCGCAATAATTTATTTTGGGCTATTTTCACTTTCAAAACATCATATATGATTCAAAAACCCTTAATTTACTCTTTTTCTATTTTTAGGGAATTTTTGAGAATTTTTCATAAATTTCCCATTTTGACCCTTAAGGGAGCCGACATTGTCGGTCTGGCTCCCTTCTAGGTTTCTTAGCATTGCCAATGTACCTTCTATTGACTCTTAACTTAATCTCCTCATGGTATACTTATAGAAAAAGGAATATCTCATCCCTCTCTCCTTAGTGACGTAATTAATTAAATAATATTTAATTAGAGTCGGTTTTGCCGAATTCTTTTCTACTGGCTCATAACTCCGTTGATATGTCTCTGGGTTTCATTCTTTCCCTTTCATCACGGGGATTTCCTTTAATTTTTCTTGGATCAAAAGTCAAACTCTAGACAGCCATTTTGACTTTCCTCGGATAAGGTTTAAATAGGTTTTAAATTTAATTAAAGCTAACCTTGTCAGTTTTTGGGGATGGAATTAATTTTACAATCTGTGTAAATTCCTCAACTACTGTTTCCCAGCTTTTCCTAATTATTTGAGGCCATCTCATAGCTTAAATAATTTAATTTAAGTTACTATCTCAAATTATCCAAAACCCTAGAATGACTTCAGGGCATTTCCGTCATTTCTAGCCTTATATCAACTCTGGGATCCTATTCTTATTTTTCTGGAATTTTTCTAAGTCATTTGGGCCCTTTTGCTAACTCTGAGCATTGGCTGACTAGAACTTTTATTATTTATAATTAGGTCGCTACTTGGCTTAGGAATCTTTTCTTTGCAATTTGGTCTCTCCTTAGACCTAACCTTCGGAACCATCTCTTGCAAGTTTTTGGCATAACCTCTGGCCCTTAGTTATTTCCAGTGCGTCATTCTTTAGTCCCCGAACACTATTGTTTTACACATTTTTCCTTGGAAAATCTCTTTTTCCTTTCGAGGCATCTCCGAGACTTTTGTTGCATTGGACTTAGTAATCATCCTTTTCTTGTGCCATTACTTGTATTTATGAGCCAAAATTTGGGATGTTATAGCTTCTTTCCTTGAAAGTCTGGTCTCCTCGCGAGGGCGAAGCCTTTTCGAGCTTGAGGACTCAGGGTTCTTAGTACGAGGCATCTGAGCACAAAGCAAACACACATAAACAACCAAAGTAAACACACAAAAAAGACAACCCTATAAAAGAAACTAAAAACTACACTAAGCCTAGGAACCAAGCACTCCCCCACACTAGCAAAAAGCTATCCCTTGCCAGACTCACTTAAGCAAAACTGTTGAAGATTTTGATATGGGAAACTTGCATTTTAAAACCATTGGGAAAATCATAAGAAATCTCAATCATTTAAAATTTTCAATTGCCCAAAATCAATTTCTTGCAAATCTTTAATATATAAAGTCAAAATCCATTTAGAAATTGCAGTTTGGAAACAATAGGGGTGAATCAGAGGTTTAAAACCTCCTCTGTAAGCTTAGGTTGTGACCTGGAAATAGTGAGGTTGTGACTTGATCGGACAGAGGGAAAATTTTGAATTCAGAAAGGTTTGAGATCGCAACCTGAAAATAGTGAGATTGTGACCTGAACCCAGAAAGTTCAGAAAACGCAACACGAACCAGTTTGTTCAAAAACCAAATCTTTTGCAGAAAATGTAGTCCCAAGCAGTTCAAAAACTAGTTAAACAGCATATTAAACAACCAACCCAAACTCCACTCAATCAAAATCAAAACTCTAGAAACCTAAATCCTAGAAAACATAGAACTAAACTAAACCAGAAAGAACAAAAAGAAAAATAGAAAAAACCTTGAAAGAGTGGCAGGAAAAATAGAGTTCACTGAAGAATGGCTTGAAATGCAGACTGCAAGGGATAAATTCCAAAGGCAAGAAAGCAACAGCAAATGCAGGAGAGCAGATTGGCATTGAGGGAGATGAGGTAGGAGAGAAGAGACAGGTTTTTGAAGTGGAGGAGCAATTTTACTTGAGGAAACTAAAAGGAAGGATGGTTATAGAAAGAGAAGGAAGGTTGCGACTTCAGGAAGAGGAACAATCGTGGGGAATGATGGAGAGTGATCGTGTGCGAAGGAAGAATTAGAAGGGAGGATTTTGTGTGGTTTTACAAAGAAGGATTAGGGTTTTGGGTCCTTGGAATGAATATAGCTTGAATCTAGGATAGGTTCAAGGGAAAAATGGTAATTAGGGTGGAAATAAGTAAGGGTAAAGAGGTGAACTTAAAGAAAAAAAATCCTAACTTTTCATGTCAGGTCGCAATCTGAGGTAAGTGAGGTCATGACTTCAGCAGAGAGGGGGGAATTTAGGGTTTCAAAAAGGCTCTAGGTCGTGACCTGGAAACAGTGAGGTCGTGATCTCAACTCATAGAGAGCCTTTACCTATTGTCTTCTCCAAGTCGCAACCTAAGATATCGAGGTCGCGATTTCAACATACAAAGAGCTCCTCTTCTCAGACTAACCTCCAGGTCACAACTTAAAAGCAGCTAGGTCACGACCTGGGGTTACAGCAAGGCTTCTAACACTTTAGACCCTAAAAAACTTCAAATCTAAGTCTCTAAACCAAAACCACTTGCCAAGATCCCTACTAAAACAACCCAACTCAGCAATCTATTACTAGATTTTTAACAATTGAACATAAAACTTCAAAACAAGTGATGGAAGATTGGGGAAAAACTTTTAAAAGTTTCAAAAATTTTGTAAAATCGTGGTAAATTTTAGCAAGAACTATCCATAACAAGGAACAACCTAACAAACAAAGCACAAAACCACTTTTAAAACTCCCTACCCCACACACTCAAAGCAATATCCACATTGCGGCACACAGTTACACCAAAACACAAATCCCAAACTCAAAACAATGAAGGTGGAAGTTGTGAAGTTCAGTTTAAGATTAAAGCACAAAACATCACTCTTCTAGAGAGGAGAAAAGAGCTAAGTGCAAAGGTGGGAAAACTCAAGAAGGCAAAGAAGTGTGTGGTAATAAAAGAAGAGAAGAACAAAAACAATCACATAAAACACAAGGCTGAGAGAGAGTATTCAAAACAAACAAAGCAACAAAATTTAAAACTACTTCTACTAAGGACATCCCTTTCACAAACTGAAATAGTCACAGCAAGATAATATAAGCACAGGTAACTTCATGTGAATAGTAAGAGATAAAGGAAAGGGATGACCTGGCCTTAAAAAGGTGGAGCAGGCTCTTCGTAGAGCTTGAGGAGATGACTATTGCACTGAAATATTTTGCTTGTGGTCTCCTCTTTGAGTTCTATTATCCCTAAGTTATGCACTTTCGTTACAATATAGGGTCTATCCCAGCTCGTCTTGAACTTACCCTTCTTGAATTTGAATCAACCTTGATACCTCAACACTTTATCACCCTCATTGAACTGCTTCCTTAAGATGTTGGTATTGTGAACAAGCTTGGTTTTCTACTTGTAGATGTCTGAGTTGTTGTAGGCATCCAACCGCATTTCTTCAAGTTCTTGAATTTAAAAGAGTCGGTTTAGGCCAGCTTCCTCCAAATCGACATCGTAGCTCTTAACCGCCCAGTATAATCGATGCTCCAGCTCCACCGGTGTCACACCCCAAGTTTTGGGCCTAAGAATACACAGATTAGCCTAAGATAGGTATGCTACTAAATCCCTATGAGCAGGAGTCCCAGAAATGTAAAAGGAATGTTGAAGGGTTTCGGGACTAAACTGTAAATAGAGAAAGTTCTAGGGACTAAAATGTAAAGAAAGTTAGAGGCTCCAGTAAAGTCTCAAGGCTCAGAAATGAGAAAAGAGGTTAGTTCAGACGAAAGGTTATGATAGAGGCCATAATAGGATGATTTATGAGGTTTACTTGACTAAGGGCAAAACTGTAATTTTGGAAAGTTTCGGATCAGGAATGGGTAAAAGTGGAAGTAATACCCAAAAAATTCTAAAAAATTCCAGAAAATAGAAAATGACATTTTAAGGCCTATATATGAGGAGAAATGATGAAAATGTCCTTGATTTGACTTCAAAGGAATTTATAAGTTTATGGCTCAATTTGAGATGTAGAGGTAGATTTAATTGTTTGAGTCAGAAGGAAACCTCATAAAATTATGGTAAAATAGGGATGTATGATCTAAGAGGCTATAGAATTTATAAAATTAGTCTCAATCCTAGAGGGCTAGCAGAATGGCTTTAATATTTTTTTAATGCCAAAATTGCAGTTTATGGGTTTGTTATGGGAAATTTAAAAAGAAATACTTATGGTCTGAGTTATGATCTAAGAAAATTCATAGATTTTCTATAGAATTAAATGAATTTTATGGTATAAATAGATGAATTTTTAGAGTTCAGGATTGGATAAAATACTCCAGTGAAATGTTAAATAATTAATGTCCCTTAATTAGGAGATAAAGTTAGAAAATATCTCAGATATTTTGAGGAAGATAAGTTCAACTTGAATTCTCTTCTTCTTTCCCACTTGCTTCATTTATGAGGGTGATGAGTCATCATATAAGTCACCAGAAGATATTTTATGGGTAGTAGAAAAATTAGAATGCAATACTGGTAAGTGTTAGACGGTTCCCTATCTACTCAGTAGAGCAAAATTTCTACTATGTGACTCAATAAGGTTGACTAATTGGTCAATAGTGTTGACTATTTTTTCCCTCTGCTCCTCTGAGATGGCGCCATATATGTGCCTTTTATTGACCAATATCAACTATTAAAAATATCTAGAGATCTCAGAAAATTATGAAAAATTAAAGGAAATTCATTTAGGAATTATGGAGATTTATAAAATTATTTCCAACCCTAAATGATGAGGAGGTTAGCTTTAATTCAATTTAAAGGTAAATTAGTATTGGCAGACTGTCTGTTTTTACGGAAACGTCAATTTAAAGAGTTATATGGGGAGAAAAATTATGAAATTAATTAAAAGTTCCCTTTACTGAGATATAATTAATGGTGATCTAATATAAGAATTCTAAGATACTAGAATTTTTCAGCTATCAGATAAAATAAACAAATATTATATTACAATTCAGCAGACTGTCAGGATAACCGGGGTGGTAAAATTTCTGACAGAATGTCAAGGACACATGTCACGTCCAAATTGGCCAAGAAAGGGAAAAAGAAAATAAAAAGAAAAAGGAAAAGAAAATACTAAATCAAGTTAGATTAAAATTTAATTAGGGATAAGTAAAATGATTATGGTTAAGTCATCTTCCGTAGGATCGTGACACACGACAAACATGGTTCATTGGATGGCTAGGATTTAATCATCTATCTTTGAAAAGTCAAAAGTTTCTAGAAGGGTAATTAGCCAAGTTAATCAAGGAATTAAGAAAGTTAACTTTGGTTAAAGCCTAATTAATCTTAATGGATAAGAAAGATGACATAAGCCCTAATGACTCACCATCCAAGTGTCAACATATTAAGCCACATAGCCTAAGATTTGTACATGTGGAAAGAGGTAAAAATTGGAGGGCTAAGATTAAGTCTTATGCAAGAAGGGCAAATATGGAATTAATGAAAAAGGAAGCCTATAAATACCCCCTCCCACATGTTCATTTAGTGTGAAGCCTTTCAAGTAGGAAACCTCTTGCAAATTTTCGTTTAGAGAGAGAAAGAGAAGATTTCTAGTGAGAGAAAGTTATTTGGAAGCAAGGTAAGCTTATACAACTCTCCTATTTCAAGTATAATAATGATATGTGGGTTTTGTCCTATTTTAATGATGATGGAAAGTCATTTTCCTAAGGGGAAGTGCTGCCGAAATTTTATCAAAATGATAGAAAATGGTTTAGATGAAGTATGGTTAAGATTAAGCATGGTTAAAGGTTAAGGATTAAGTGATTACATGTTAGTTTTGTTGAGAATCCTTTTTCTTATAATTATATATATGGTTCGGCCAATTTGAGAAATGTAGGAGGGAAGATGTTTCAATTCAATTTGATGCTTCTAATGAGTTTAAATGATGATTTAGTGTAGGTATATACCAAGAAAGGGATGTTGGAAGCATTAAAATTTGAAATGAAAATTTTGAACCTATTTATCCCTATGGTTCGGCCAAGTCAAGTTTAATGGAAAGGGATTGGATTTTCATAAAACTAATATGATAAATGGATTCTACATGGAAAATTATGTAGGAAAGGCCCAAGAAAGTTCAAGAATCAAAGCTAGAAAAATAAACCTTAAAAGTCAAGAAAAAAGGGGTTTAAGGGGTTATGTTAAGTTATGGAGTTGAAGTAATGCTTAATGTTGTGTCATTAGTTGCCTAATAGGCTATACACAATAAAAGGGCGAAGATCTAGTCAAGAGAAAAGAGTTCAAGAGGAAGGAAAGCCAACAAGGTAGCTTTTGCATTCCATTGCTTGTTAGAGTTACTATACATTGTATGTTCATTGCTATGTGTTATGATGTTATGCCATGATGCCTCTATGCATGTATACCTTGTTTTATGCAAGGTTGAGATGATATGTTATGTTATGATGTTATGTTTTTCCATGGCAAGTACATAATACTCAAGTACGTAAATATGCATGTAGCTTGAATTACATTATGATGTCTAACCATAGTAATGTATGCAATGTGCTACTAAGATTCCCCAAGAATCTTACCCCCATACTTAACAAACCCTAGGGCCTTCAACCTCCAAGAGAAAAGGATAAGAAGTAGCTATAATGGAGAGTTAAGTTTGCCTCAAGAAGAAGAAGAAGAATGAAGAAAAACCTTATGTTGGATAAATGTAATTAAGAGTATGCTTTAAGGTTTTAAGTTATGGATATATGCTAGCTTATGTGTTAATATGTGAAAGCATGCTAGTATTGTCCAATATGCATGGTTATATGGCAGGAGAATTAGTATGCAAGTACTTGGTCAAGTAAGACAATTTATCCTTTCAAGGGGGATAAAAGTCAACATTATGGACCTAAACTTTGACCACAGTCAAATTAAGCGATTGAGTGAGTATAGCCATGAGATTCGGTGAGTAAATAGATGCAATTTTTCTTTTTAAGATGAGAGTTGGTTCACTTAAACCTGATAACCACACAAGAAGTTATGCCCTTCCAAAGTTGAGCTAAAATAAGTGGAAATAGAAAAATGACCATATGAACAGTAGCTTTTTCAAGAAAAAATGGGCTCGAATTTTAAGGCAATCAGTTCAGAAACTATTTTATCTCAAAAGTTTGTCCAAAGATCTTTCCATAGAACTTGGAATCACTCAATTTTGATTTTTCTGCAATTAGTTATGAATTTTCAAAGTTTGCTACATTTTTAGGTTACAATGAATAGTAATCCGTAAAAGAAAATTTTCAAACTTGATTTTTCATAACTTGTAGTCTTCAAAAGTGATTCCAAATGCTTCTGCAAGGCAAGTTAATTGGTATAAACATAAGGTGTTACAATCGGAATGTGACAAGACTTACCATAGATGATCCGATACGGAGACATACCAATTTGGGTCTTATAGGTGGTGCAGTAGGCCACAGTGCATCGTCTAGTCTTAAGATCTAGTCTTTGTTGGAGGACTTGACAATACGTTCCAAGATGCGTTTAATCTCTTGATTTGACACCTTAGCTAGGCCGTTTGTTTGAGGATAATATGGGGTGGACATTCTATTGGAAACCCTATACTTTGCCAACAAGTTAGTGAGTAACTTGTTACATAAGTGGGTTCCCTGGTCACTGATTGATACTTTAGGTACTCCAAATCTATTGAAGATAGTAGACTTCAGAAATTTGAAAACCGTAGGTGCATCATCTTTATGTGTAGGGATGGCTTCTACCCACCTAGAGGTAATCTACAGCTAGGAGAATGAAGGTATAACCGTGAGAAAGTAGAAAGGGGCCCATAAAATCTATCCCCCAAGCATCGAAAATCTCACAGAACAATATAGGTTGTTGTGGCATTTCATTCCTTCTACTAACTGCCTAAACCGTTGGCATTTATCATATGCCTTGCAAAAAGTAAATGTGTCTCTAAATAGGGTAAGCCAATAAAATCCTGCATCTAAAACTTTCCTAGTTGTTTTTCTAGCACTAAAGTACCCCCCATATAAGGTATCATGGCAAGCTTCCAAAATGGCTCGAGCCTCTACTTCTGGAATGCACCATCTAATCACTTGGTCAAAACATAATCTCCATAACTATGGTGGATCCCAAATATAATAGGAAGCTTCGCTCCTGAGCTTTTGAGCTTGAAAGGTAGTCAAGTGAGAAGGGATTAGACTAATAGCAATATAGTTAACTAAGTGAGCAAACCATGGTTAAGAAACAAACAATGCACATAGAGATTGGTCAAGGAATGAATTACAAATAATATTAGAATCTAGTACTCCCCTGGCCTCTAAAGGTAGCCTACTCAAATGGTCTGCCACATGGTTAACATTTCCAACTCTATCTTTCACTTCCACGTCAAATTCTTGAAGCAATAACATCCACCTCAAGAACCTCGGCTTCAATTGAGGTTTATGAAAGAGGTATTTCACTGCTGTGTGATCTACAAACACAACTACTTTGGAATTTATTAGGTATGGTCTAAACTTATCAAGTACAAAAACAATTGCAAACAATTCCTTTTTAGTAGTAGTGTATTTTTTCTGAGCTCCATCTAGAGTTTTAGAGGCATAAGAAATCACTTTTGGAACAAAATTCTCCCTTTAACCTAACATTGCCCCCACACTCAAGTTTGAAGGATCACAAGAAATTTTGAAAGACAAATCACAGTTGGGAGAGGTCAAAATAGGAGGAGTAACTAACCTATTCCTTAATTCATCAAAAGCAAGCTCACATGCATGGTTAAATTGGAAATCAACATCTTTTTGCAACAATTTGGAAAGATGTAAAGTGATTTTACTAAAATCCTTGATGAACCTTCTATAGAACACCACATGTCCTAAAAAAGACCTCAAATTTTTCAAGTTGGTAGGGCAGGGCAAAGAAGATATCACCTCTACTTTGGCTTTATTAACCTCTATTCCTTTTTCAGAGATTAAATGTCCTAGCATGATGCCTTGATTAACCATGAAATGGCATTTCTCATAATTCAAAACCAGCTTTTTCTTAATGCATCGTGCTATGATTTGGTCAAGATTTTTCAAGCAATCTTCAAAAGAATTCCCATATACAATAAAATCATCCATGAATACATCATGCATTTTTCAATAAATTCAGTAAAAATGGATAGCATACAGCATTGGAATGTGCCAGGGATATTGCAAAGACCAAAAGGCATTCTTTTGTAAGCATAGGTTCCAAAAGGACAAGTGAAGGTGGTCTTGTCTTGGTCTCTAGGGTCTATAAGAATTTGGAAATATCCAGAGTACCCATCTAGAAAACAGTAGTGACTCTTTCCTGCTAATTGTTTAAGCATTTGATCAATAAAGGGTAAGGGAAAATAGTCTTTCCTAGTGGCATCCCTCAATTTCCTATAATTAATACAAACTCTCCATAAGTTTTGCACCTTAGTTAGGATAAGTTCATTTTTCTCATTTTTTACTACTGTGATCCCACTCTTCTTCGGCACGACTTGTATCGATAACCCACTCGCTATCAGAAATAGCATATATGATTCTAGCCCTCAGAAGTTTGTCTACTTCTTTCCTGACCACATTAGAAATCAAAGGATTCAACCTTCTCTGGCTTTGTTTAATTGGCTTGGAATCCTCAGACAGTAAAATCCTATGGGTACACACAGTAGAGTCAATTCCCTTAATATCAGCTAGTTGCCAGCCCAAAGCTCCCCTATTCCTCCTAAGGACTCCCATTAAACTAGTCTCTTTATATTCAGTTAAAGAACTAGAAATAATGACAGGCAGTTTATTTTCAAGCTCAAGATAAGCATATTTGAGGTTGGGAGGTAAATTTTTTAGTTCTAAAGTTGGGGGGTTAAACAATAGAGGGAATTAGAGTAGGAAAATCAGCAGAGTTAGAGAGACTCCCCTCTGTAGACCCTTGGGAAATGCACTCACCAGCTTCACTTGAATCCACTATGCTTGCTTCAATCCTATCAGATACTGTACTAAGCTTGAGTTGATTTACAACAACAACAACCTTAGGTTGGTTCACCTCCATACCTACATCATTATTAGAGATTAGATCATTCAAAAATCATAAGGTATGGGGTGTAATTTTAGAATGTGAATGAGTCGCAATTGAGTCAAAAAGTGTTGGCCCTTTAACCAAAGTCTTCAAGATATGAGGTGATGGAGCAATTGATGTTTAAAGTTCAGGAAGTGAAATAGAGGACTCAGGTCACGACCTCACATCTCCAGTCGTGACCCTAATTCACAAAGGCCACCTTCCCGACAGTTCTGGTATGAAGCCGCGACTTGAGAATCCTTAGGTCGCGACCTAACTCACAAAGGCTCTATTCTCGACAAGCTTGGTATAGAGTCACGACTTAAGAATCCTTAAGTCGCAACCACATGTCATAGAGGCTCAAATCCTCAGATTTTGCTCCACTCTCAGTAACCACCACTTCTTGAATGCCTGCGGCATTAGCTAACAAACCCTTTCTAAGGCCGATATTAGTTGTAAATGTAGAAATAGAATCAAAACTTGATAGGAAAGAAAAGTCATTGAGAAATGGAAAGCATGCTATCAATTTCTAAGGAATTAATGCATGGCACCTCATCTCCACAAGAACTAGAAAATGAATAAACAGGAAGAGTGAATTGAAGTATTCATCATATGCACTCAAAGATTAGTCAACATCATAAGATTCATGTGATGATTCAGTAGAAGAACCAATCAATTTAGGTGAGCTCATGTCATAACTATCATGCATACTAAGCTCATGCTCATCCCTTGCTTATGCAACAGGTAAATCAATGGCATTTAAACCCATAAATGCAGAATTGTCTAAGGGATAACGCATAGCTTCATTCCTATTAAAGCTTACAACATGGTCTCCTACTTCTATTGTTATACAGTTGTGTTTCATGCTTATGATAGTCTTAGAGGTTTGTAGGAAAGGTCTTCCTAAAATCAACATGCTTTCATTTACAAGTTCATTTGACATATCTAAAACATAGAAATCAGCAAGGAATACTAGGTCCTTGACTTGAACTAGAATGTCCTTGATTATGCCCTTAGGATACCTAATAGACCGATCTGCTAGTTGGAATACTACACTTGTATCTTTAATCCTATTAATCCCTAAGGCTAAATAAACCGACCAAGGCATGACATTTATAGCAGTTCCTAAATCTAACAATGTTCTCTTGCTATGAGCCTTTCCTATGGTACAGGGGATGGTGTAAGACCTAGGATCTTGGTACTTAACTAGCAGTTTAGCTTTGAATAAGTATGACACATTAGCACTCACTTGTATTCTCTCAAGATGCCTAAACCTTTGCTTGTCATTACACAATTCCTTTAATAATTTAAAGTATTTAGGGTTCCCTCTCAAGAATTAAATTATGGGCACATTAATTTCCAGCTTGTTAAACAATGTATAAGCATTAGTAGCTAACTCATCATCAAACTTTTTCTTACCAGAGAAATAGGCTCTAGGAAAAGGAAGGTTTTTAGTACATACCTCCTTACCTAATGGCTTAAAGGCTCCTTGTTTACTAGTCTCTGCCTTGTCCTCCTTTTGCTTGCCTTTGTAAGCTGACTCCCTATAGTGTTCTCATCTTCCGGAATAGCTTCCTAAGATACTTGGTCTTGTGCTTGAGATGACTCATCTTTGGATCAGTTTGTGCTCTTGCCTTCTTCATGAGCTCTTCTTCTCTTGAGCTTTCAGACTTGCCAAGTCTCATTAGGGAAAGTAGAGGGCTTGTTGCATCTTAATCACTTTCAACCCCATCGATTCTGTCACCTTCAAAATGAACCCTTCTACCACTTCTTAGGGTTATGGCATTGAGGCCCTTTGGGTTAATAACTGTATTAGAGGGGATGCTTCCCCTACTCTTGGCTTGAATGTCATTGACCGCGTTGGACAATTGGGTCAAATGACTAGTGATACCAATGTTCTTCAAAGTGAGCTCCTCCAGTTTCTTATGAACATAGGAGTTATCCTTTTGCATTCCTTGCAAGATGGTAGTTATGGAGACGAATTTATCATCACTCTTCTTCATTCTCTATGAAGACGAATTTATCATCACTCTTCTTCATTCTCTATGAAGACGAATTTATCATCACTCTTCTTCATTCGCTATGGAGACGAATTCATCATCACTCTTCTTCATTTGCTCCTCTATGTTTGTCATTTGAGCAGCTATGCTCTTTAAGAGTTGTGAAGTGTCATCTCCTTTTGGCGGTGGTTGAAATATCGTAGCCTGTTGTGGGGTTCTCACTACTGCTCTTGAAGGATCTTGAAAAGTGCTTGAAAAGGCCCCAAGATTGTGGAACTGATTGCCTTGGAACTGATTTAGTCTATTCACTCCCCCACCCCGTTTGAAATTTGGATGACCTCTCTAACTATGGTTATAAGTGTTTGAGTAGGGGTCTCTCTTTTGATATTGCCTATCTTTTCCTTGGTACATTGCATTAACCTCTTTAATCGGTCCCAGGCAATTTGGAGCAGTATGCATCGGAGAGTCACAAGCTCCACAACTTGTAGCCACTAAAGCAAGAGACTGTGGCTTGTTGGAGCAGAGGCTTTCAACTGTATTTACAAGCTTAGACATGTCTTGGGCTAGCTTTACTAAAAGTGGATCTCTTTTAGATTTATGGTCCCTTAAATCCCTTGAGCCTACATGTTGTCTATTAAGGGCAAAGGTCCTTATTAACTCCCATGCAGCCCTTGGTTCCATATTTTCCATAGACCCATTTGCAACGGCATCCAAGACTTGTGCATCATATGTTGATAACCCATTATAGAAATATTGTACCAAGTGCTCCTTAAGAATCTGATGGTTGGGACACTAGGTAAGCATCTCTTGGAATCTGCTCCAAAATTCAAAGAATGTCTCGAATGGCTCTTGCTTAGCTGCCAAAATTTCCTTGTGAGCGACTGAAATCTTTGTGGAGGGAAAATACTTACCCAAGAATGCTTTCTTAAAACTGGTCCATGACTTATAAGCATTGTCCACGCAGAGCAGAAGGTTCATGTACCATTCTTTAGCTTTGCCCTCCAAAGATAAGCGAAAAAACATCCACATAACGTCATCAATACTTGTTCCTACTGGCTTTATGGACAAGCACTACATATAAAGAGTCCGGAGGTGTAAGTATAGGTTCTCACTTATAAGGCCATGAAACTTAGGTAGTGAGTGGATCAATTGACCTTTAATTTCAAAATCTACATTAAAAGTAGGAAAAGCACCAGGCATAGGATCAAAGTTCCCATCAGATTGAGTTAGTTCCTTGATGGTTCTACCCCTAGGTTGTTCATTAATCCTATTTTGGCCATTTTTTTCTCCTTGCCCCTTATTACCACCATTATTAGGTCTATTATGATTACCATTCCTATTCCCACCATTTGGACTATGAAGAGGTACTTGAGCCATGATTTCTTCTTCTACTTCCTCACTCTCACTAGATGAATGGGATAGGTCTTGTAAGATAAGCGAGCTACAAGATCATGTGTGTTTACCTATCCTACCCCTACGTGCTCTAGGCATGCACAATTACTCAAAAAATCAAGCACAGAAAGAGTTCAAGAAAGAGGTAGTTTCAAAACCATATATTCACCAAGTGTGTAGTTCAAAATTAACGCAAACCCAATGATTTCAAATAGTGCTCAGTGAGTTTGAGGTATATGAAGTGCTATACACTCTCAAAGTATGTACAGAAAGTAAAGCTGTGCAAAAAGAGTAAGTCTAAACACTCAAAAAAAATTTCAATGGAAAACCGACTTAAGTCACAACTTGAAGTACCCAAGTCATGACTTAAATGCACAAAAAGCAACCCTAAAAGGAAAAGGAAATAAGGTCACGACTTGAAAAATTCCAGGTCGAGACTTAGGCAAACCGAGAGTAACACTGGAAAACAGAAAGCTAAGATCGTGACAAGACACAAGTCAGGTCGTGACTTAGGCACTAAGGTTGCGACTTCAAATATATGAGGTCACGACTCAAAGTGATAGAGAGCTATTTTAGCAACAACCTTTGAAAAATTCACTAAGTACTTCAACCAGATGCTGAACAAACTATGCACAGAGTTCAAAACTTCAAGCAATTGGCTAAAACACTCAGAATCAAGCTAGAACAAAATACAAAATGCTGTATAAGAATGCAAATGCAAATGTATGGAAAAACAAGATATTTGGTTCTATTTCTCAATAATTTTGATGCTATGCAAGATCTAAGTTCAAAAACTAAAACTCAATGAGAATCGACCCAAATCACAATGGTAAGGAAAACCAATTACTAGGGAACCAATTCAATGGCTCCCTGGCAACGACGCCATTGATCAAGGCCGGACTGTCACCTTTTAAATCATCAAGAAAGTGAATCAATAGGAAAAAAAATACAGTATAGGATGTAACCAGTCGTTCTTCTTGAGGAGCTTATTATTGGAAATCCTAGCCTAGATTGGTTATCAAAAGCATTGTAAATTTAGGTAAAGAAAAGGCAGTTTCAACTATCTAAAGAGGTGCAATAAATGAAAAGTGCAGAGAATTAAATGTTTTTGGTATTATAAATGAATGAAGAAATGTTTTAGATTAAAAGGGAATTACGGTTAAATAGTCTCTTGAAGATGAAAACTCAGCTATCACTGCTCTTTAAAATGATTTGGGAGTTTTAGAAAATCTCTAAGTCTGAAGAAAACCCTAAGTAATCACTTGGGTCCAATGTCTTAATTAATGAAAACTCACTTTAATCAAAGTTAATTAACATCTCTTAAAATACTATTGAAAACCACTTAGAGTGTAAACGGAAGGATGATACAAATGCCCTCAGAATGTCAATTGAGAAACATAGAATACCAAGCACACAGATTAATCAACAGTAATCACTGACAATTAAACCGAACACAAGGTTTCAAATTGAAATATTATATAGATTAATTAACATTAACATCATCCAATCCAAATACAATAAAATAGTCTAAATACAAGATTTACAATCATAAACCCAGTCTGATACAAGTGCATAAAGTTCCTAAATCTACAAATATTCAACACAATATTAAGCACAGGTTTAGACTACAGAAAAACTCCCTGATTAAGTCGTTGAGCTCAAGCTTCGTCATCCATCACTAAGAGGCTAAGGGTTTAGCCTCTCATGCTTTCAAACTGATCGCAGTTGCTCCAGGAATGAACAGCCATGGTTGATGCTAAAAATAGGGTTGGAAAATAGAGAAAAAGGTGTTTAAAATGGTTTAATCAGTTCATAAATGCAGAAAATGATGAAGAGATGAAGAAAAGTGAAAGTTTTAGGTATAGGATCAATGGAGACTTGAAAGGAGATTATGGTGTCTTAACCCTATGCAAATTTGTAAAATGGGAGAGTGTCTGCTCGTGGTGGCTGCCCTTTTTAAGTGTAGAAGCTCAGAAACCTATTCCAAAATGCACAGCTTCATTAACGCTCTTAGGTTGGGACCTCAAGAGTGTTAGGTCACGACCTAGAAAGACAGAGAGCTTTTATCTTGACTCAAGTCCAAAACACGTAGTTTCATTATTAAAAGGGCATCTAAGTTGCGACCTTAGAAGTCCAAGTCATGACTTGGGGAGGCAGAACACTCCAAACTCTTGTGTTTTGGTCCTTATAACATTGTGGCTCCATCCATGTTCCACCTTGGTTCTTGGGTCCTTCTCTAATTGCTTGAAAATCACAACAAAGAGCTTTGTAAAGACCAACTGATTACAGATTAAGGCAATTAAAATTTAGGAGAGAAAAAAGACCCATTGTTACCCCTTAAACAGCAAAATGCAATGCATGACTCAATGTAATCAAATGGATATAAATACATTCATAATGAGGGTAAAAGTGTTGCAAAACATTAGAAAACACTTAAGAACACCATATAAAGATTGGGTTTATCAAATATAAAGTCGATTTTGCTGATAAAAAGGCATTTTAAGGAATGATTTTTAAGTGGGCCCTACAGGATGTCATGCCTTGAGAAAATTCATAGATTTTCTCTAAAGGTAAAAGAATTTTTGGAGCAAACAAAATAATTTTCAGAACTCCAAAAAGCCAGGAAGAAATTTCAATAAATGAGAGCTAAAAATAGAGAAAAATATCTAAGGAAAAGATAAAAGCCATTATCACTCATTAATGCGCTATATGAGGTAATTATGACACATATGAAGGCATTAAAGGGGAGAGAATAGATAGTAGAATAAGACAAAAGTGATGTGATAAATGTAACAACCCCCGTAATTAATGGTAAATAAATATTTTTAACACGATAATTACTTCAAAAAGGTTAACCATCGTAGAAAGGACAAAACTAATCAAATAGAAATATACCATAGTCATTAACAATTTATTTCTATAACTGAGCAGTAGCTATTATTCTAGAATAGTAAAGATAGTTAATGAAATAAGAAGTAATCAACACTTGATGTTTCACATATGTATCAAATCCATTACTAATACTCTAGAATCTCAAAATACAATTAAGACTAGTAGTAAATGGGCTAGGGCCTTTGAAGTTTGTCAGAATAATAGTCACTACCGCCCATAACAATCGCAACCAAAATAAAAGTCACAAACGTGTCTAAAAGGGCTCCGCCCAACAGCAAAATTCCAGAATGCAGCAGAAAAGTTAAAATTATGTTAAGTATAACAAAAAGACCCTAAAGTTTGGCAATACACATTAATCAAATCATGTATACCAAAACAGAGGCTATACAGAGTGGAAAGGAAAACTTAAGCCTCGAATAACTTCCCCTTGGGACTAACACCAGAACCCTTGCCTAAAAAATATTAAATAACCACGGGGTGAGTCAAATTGATCCAGTAACCACAATTCCAATTTAACAAGTTTACAGGGAGTGATTACAAGATAGTTAAGTGGGCAAAGCACAATTTCAAATAACATATAGAATAAGAATCTTTGCAGAAAACAATATATAACAATTAAAAAAGTAACTTGCATGCACAGAACTTCATCAACCATCCTTATAACCTCCTCGTAACGTCTAATAGAAGCCATGGGCTATTCACACATAACGGGATTCGTCTCTTTTCAAGACTACACCAAGCTCTCCAATAATGAGGTGTAACTTGGCCAAAAGTTATAGAGCTCATATCACACCATAGGTTCTCTTTCATTGGAATATAGAAAGGTACCATGTCCCTTGGGTTGACCCTTGACCCGGCCAAAGGAAAGGTGATACCGAGGGCCCTAAGAATGTTGGAGCCAACCAATGGGCGCCAAGTAGCAGCTATACCACGTGGTATAAATAATTAAACCTCCCATAATTACATTTCAGCACAACACAATACAGCACAGCCCAACCATCCAATTCCACACAATCCATTATTCATAAAGTATTCTCAGATTCAATAATCAAATTTGTTCAACATCAACAAGATATTCATAAGATGAAATAATTCAAACCCACTTAACTAATAAATTTACCAAAACATAAATTTTCATACATACATATGTATGTATATATCACTTTTTATACATAAACCACTATAACATATAATGATAACATTTAGAATATCAACACATACTTATAATCACATCAAGAAGCATACAAGGTAAATTAGAAAGTGGTTACCTTAAGTTCTTGACACAAGAACTAAAATGGGAGGATTCAAGACCCAACAGCCTAAACCAAGCTCACTCTACAATAATAGATTTATAAACATATATTAATAAATAAATAAAAACTAATTAATATAGCATTAAAATATTTTATTAATTAAATCCCCATAATTGTCTCACATAGAGAGACTATCTTTAGGAAAAAAATAATAATCCATCTATTCCTCCAAACATCCTTCTAAATAACAAATCCTAAAACTTCTTAACTCTACTCCACTTATCAAAATTATTAATAAGGTAATTCCTTCCAAATAATCCAAAAATTTCCCAAAAGTGCTTACTTTTATTCTAAGAAAATAGCCATACATTAACCATTCCTCATTTCATCATTACAATCCCATTTCCTTCTTCCATTAATCACCTCTCACTCACTAGGATCATTAAATTTTAACATTTTTCCTAATTTATTCCAAACACCCAACTTCCACTAGTTAAAGTCTCTCCAAAAAAATCATCAACATTCTTATTTCAACAACAATCCTCAAAGTTCAAGCATTAATCCTCAATATAACTTCCAATGAACTAACTAAGAGATCAATTTCAAAGTTAATATCATCATTAACAGAAATCGCAATTTTCCAACCAAACCCTAACTTAGATATCCTTAAGTTAACCATGTAAATAAAAATTTAGATCATAAGACTCTTATTTAACCTTATAAACTCCATTAATATCATAAAAATAAGTTAGAAGCCTCAAATATCAAAAATCTATCGAGCCCTAAAAATTTATTTTTCTGCCATAAACTTAGAAAAATAAATAGAAGAAGTTAAATAGAGAAAGTAGGAAGAAAATATCTTACCTAGATGACTTAGATGAGACCAAGCAATACTCTTTTTTCTATCACACTCTCCACCTCCCTCTTACAGTCACTCTCTCTTGCGCAGACCAGAGGAACAATGTGAAGACGAAGCACAAGGGGATGGGGAAAAGCTGGACGGGAGAAGGAAGAAGGGAAAAATGAATCACATGACCCATTATTCATTCCCTCAATATTCTTTTTTTTTTTTTATAAAGAGGGGGTCACAGTCCATCGAGGGATTTAAACCCCCCCAAAATCAAACAGTGGATGGCCACATGCCACCCACTGTTAAACTATATATATTTAATAAATATATTATATATATTTTTAAATATATAATAATTATTTATTAATTAATATTATAACTCGTAATTAAGATTAAACTTCAATGATAATTAATAAGTCTCAACCACAACTTAAAATTTTAAAAATTTAGAATGTTACAACTCTGCTCTCATAAAATAGGAATTTAGCCCCCATAATTCAGTTTAGCAGGAATTCTACATGCCTAATTAAAAAGATGAGGATAAGATTGTCGCATCTTCTCTTACGTTTCCTAAGTAGCATCACTGGGAGCCATAGCCTTCCATATTCACAAGTCGAATTGTCATATTTCTTAGTGGTTTCTCCTTCACATCGGTAATTCGCTTCGATTCTGTCCTGTAAGTCAAATTCTCATAGAAATCAAATTCTTTAGGCTCGATGTGTGAGGAATTGGGCTAGTACTTCTTCAATTGCGACACATGAAACACATTATGAACCTGTCTAGTTGTGGTGGCAATGCAATCTGGTATGCTACTTCACCAACTCTTGCAAGAATCTCATATGGACCCATGAATCTTGGGCTTAATTTCTTGGCCTTGATAGACCTTCCAATGCCTGTCATTGGGGTGACATGTAGAAATACATGATCACCAACACAAAATTCCAAGGGTCTCTGTCGTTTATCCACATAGCTCTTCTGTCTACTCTGAGCTGCCAATAACTTCTTTTTAATCATTTCAATCTTTTCTGTAGTGCGGTCGATGTAATCAGGGTCGATGATAGTTCTTTCACTCAATTCTGTCCAATACAATAGCGATCTGCACTTTCTGCCGCACAATGCCTCGTAAGGCGCCATTATATGCTCGAGTGATAGTTGTTATTTTAGGCAAACTCAGCCAATGGCAAGTGATTGTCCCAGCTACCCTTTAATTCAATGGCATAAGCCCTCAACATGTCTTCTAAGGTTTAGATTGTTCTCTCTGTTTGTCCGTTAGTTTGTGGATGACAAGTTGTACTATATTTCAACCTAGAACCATAGCTTGGTGTAAGGCTCTCTAAAAACCTGACGTGAACCTTAGATCGTTATCAAAGATAATGCTCTTTGGCACACCATGCAATCTGACAATGTCCTTCACATATAATTGGGCGTATTGTTCCATTGTATAAGTAGCTCGTATAGGCAAGAAATGAGCAAACTTGGTCAAATGGTCAATAATCACCCAAATTACACCATGATTACTAGGTGTCCTTGGTAGCCCCATAACAAAATCCATAGTTATACTATCCCATTTCCATTTTGGTATCTCCACATTTTAAATTAACCTGGTGGCTTTTGATGCTCAATTTTGACCTTTTGACAAGTCAAACAATGGGAGACAAATTTTGTCATGTCTTTCTTCATTCCAGGCCACTAATAGTTCTGGTTTAGATCATTATACATCTTAGTGATTCCTGGATGTATGGTATACCTGCTTCAATGAGTTTCCTCTAAAATGTATTGCTTAGATTTTCCATCATTAGGGATGCAAACTTTCTCCTTAAATCTTAAAATACCATCTTTGCCAACTTCAAAATCACTAACTTCTTCTTTTAGTTCTTCCCTGATCTTCAATAAATAGTCATCCTCTAACTGAGCTATCTTGAGCTCCTTCCAGAATTCATTCTTAATCTGCATGGCCTACAAGATTGTATCCATATCAGCTAGCACATCAGTGTCCTTCACTGTTTCTAACAAATGGTTCTCATAGAGACTCAGTTGAAATATATGAATAGCTTTTCTACTTAAAGCATCAGCGACAACATTCGCTTTACTAGGATGATATTTCAATTGGAAATCATAGTCTTTTAGAAACTCTATCCACCTTCTCTATCAATTATTGAGCTCTTTTTGATCCATCAGATGCTTCAAACTCTTATGGTCACTAAAACATCAAATTGTGAACCATATAAGTAGTATCTCCATATCTTCAATGCAAATACCACTGCTACTAGCTCTAAGCCATGAGTTGAGTAATTTTCCTCATGTGGTCTCAACTGTCTAGAAGCATAAGCAATAACCTACCCTTCTTACATTAATACACATCCTAAACCTTTCAAAGAAGCATCAGTGTAGAGGGTGTATGGCAAAGCAGGATCAGGAATAACCAATGCTGGTGCAGAAGTTAACTTCTTTTTCAACTCTTGAAAGGCGGCTTCACACTTCTCTGTCCAGATGAATAGTTGGTCTTTCTTGATCAACTTAGTAACTAGTATAGCCAACTAAGAGAGTCCTTATACGAACCTCCTATAGTATCCAGCCAAACATAGGAAACTTCTTACTTCAGTCACTGACTTTGGTTGTTCCCACTAGAACTGCATCAACTTTTATAGGGTCCACTGCAACCCCTTCAGTTGAAACAACATGCCCCAAAACTTCACTTCCTTGAGTCAAAACTCGCACTTGCTCAATTTAGCATAAAGCTTGTGCTCTCTCAAAAATTGCAACACTATTCTAAGGTGCTCATAGTGTTCCTCTTCGTTTTGTGAGTAAATGAGAATGTCATCTGTAAACACCACCATGAACTTATCCAAATAGGGTCTGAAGATCCTATTCATATAATCCATGAATGCAGCTGGAGCATTGGCTAAACCAAATGGCATCACAAGAAACTCATAATGACTATACCAGGTACGAAAAGCAGTCTCAGGAACATCTTTTGCTTTAACTCTTAATTGATGGTATCTTGACCTTAAGTCAATCTTAGAGAATACTGCTGACCCTACCAACTGATCTAACAGATCATCAATTCTTGGTAGTGGGTATTTATTCTTGATGGCGACTTTGTTTAATTATCAGTAATCAATATATAACCAGAAGGCTCCATCCTTTTTCTTCACAAATAGCATTGATGATCCCCATGGTGACACACTTGGTCTAATGAATACTTTCTCAAGTAACTCTTCAAGCTACTTCTTTCATTCTGCCAATTCAGCAGGAGCTATTTAATAGGGAGCCTTAGAGATAGGCTCTGTCTCAGGAGCTAAATTAATGGAAAACTTTACTTCCCACTCAGCAGGTAGTTCTAACACTTCCTTAGGAAATGCCTTAGGAAACTCATTCACAATCTCAATTTCATTAATCCCTTCTTCTATCTCAGCTTGCATAGAAAAGAAGACCATGAAGGCTTGACATCCTTGCTTTATACAACTTTTAACTTGAACAGCTGATAACAGAGGAAGACCTTTAGACACCTCAATAGGCATGCAATACACAGGCAAAGAAACAAATTTTGCTTTATAATCAAGCGTGGCACTATTAGCTGTTAGCAAATCCATGCCCACAATCACATCAAGATCCTTAAGTGGCAAACAAATCAAATCAATCGTTGTCTTTCGACTCTCAAACTCCAACACAAGATTCAAGCATGCATTTGAAGTTTTCACAGCAGATCCAGCAAGTGTCAAAACATTCATATCAAAAGACAAATCATAAACATGCAAGTTCAATTGCTTAGCATATTCAAAAGCAATAAAAGAATGTGTAGCACTAGAGTCAAATAATGCATGTATATTATGAACTTGGAGAGAAATTATACCTCTAATCAGATTGGGAGACACACCAGCCTCTTCTTGAGTCAACACAAACATACAGCCAAAAATGGTAGATTGGGTCTCTGATGTACTTTATTTGTTTTCAGTGCTATAGCGAGAGATATGTCTAACCTTGCCACAAATAAAGCAAGTCCAACACTTGACTTGATGATGCTTGCCACACTTGGAACATGCTAGAGAATGTGCAGTGCTGGGTGCAGAAGTAGTAGAGCCTCTGAATGATGATTGGCTCCTACTAGTATTACCCCTTAGAAGTGGGGGCCTCTATGACTGTCTGTTCTAGAAGCGGCTCTTCTTGCTAGAGCTTCCTTGATTAAACCCACTTCTCTTGCCAGTTCTACCACTAGGCCTCATAAAGGAAGAGAAACAACCTTGGGAGTCCCTCTTTGGCTCAATTTCATAGCCATAACCCTTAATCTCAATATTGAGGAGACGAAGTCAAGTACACATGTCATCAAAAGAAGCGATTTGGAGTGGCACTAGCTGTTGTCTAAACTCTAGTCTAGCTTTCTGTAATATCTATCTGCCACCCATCTACTATTCTTTTTAGTTTGTCCATAAGTTGAATACTTGATTAACCCCAAAAATTTTGGCAATAAAAGCATCCACATCTATGTCAATTTGCTGAAAAGCATAGAACTCTGTCTCTTTAAGTGATTGGAGAGCCGAAAGGAAGTAGTATTAGAAGAACATTTACTTAAACACTTCCCATATAGGAAAGTTTCATCAGATGGTTCTAACACTCTCCCACCATTTTTTTACAACATCAACAATTAATACAACCACTACTTGCACCCTTTGATGTGAGGTGTATGGGACCAAGGTGAATATAGTTTCCAAACAATCGTCCAAAGTTCACTCTTAGAAGGATTAAAGTTGCCATTAAATGTTAGCTGTTCGCACCTATTGAAATCCCTCCATACATCACTAATAGGACACTCCTTCTTTTCATGCCGACTGCTATCACCAGTCTCCATAATAGTGTGGTGATCTTCTTCAGAATGATGGCTACTTGATTCATTAGCATTGATATGCCTATTTTCTTGGACGGGCTCCTCATCCTGTCTCCTTTCATTTAGTTGTTGCTCATGTCTTTGGACTTGCTGACTGATTTAGATCACCAATTTCCTTAGCTCCCTTAAGAAGCTTTATTATCGAGGGGCTCTTGAGGTTGGTCTAGGTTGCTATTATTACTAGCTGGCTGTATCCTAGCTGGCTGTATCCTACGCATATCTACCATCTCTCCCCTTCTAAAGAACACAACCAACCAAGAACGATAAGGCTTTGAAAACCTTAAAAGAAGTCTAATAATAAAGGGGAAGCACATGTATGATTAATGTATATTGCCAATGCAACTATATGCCATAATGAAAATGAACAAGAAAACCAGAAGACACAAGGCTCTGGATACTAAGTTTGTAACAACCCTCGTAATTAATGGTAAATAAACATTTTTAAAATGATAATTAATTCAAAAGGTTAACCATGGTAGGAAGGACAAAACTAATTAAATAGAAATCTACCATAGTCATTAACAATTTATTTCCATAACCGAGCAATAGCTACTATTCTAGAATAGTAAAGATAGTTAATGAAATAAGAAGTAATCAACACTTGATTTTTCACGTATGTATCAAATCCATTAGTAATACTTTGGAATCTCAAAATACAATTAACACCAGTGGTAAATAGGCTAGGGCCTTTAAAGCTTGTCAGAATAACAGTCACTACCACCTATAATAATGGCAACCAAAATAAAAGTCACATATGTGTCTAAAAGGACTCCACCCAACAACAAAATTCCAGAATGCAGCGGAAAAGTTAAAATTATGTTAAGTATAATAAAAAGGCCCTAAATTTTGGTAATATACATCAATCAAATCATGTATACCAAAACAGAGGCTACACAGAGTGGAAAGGAAAACTCAAGTCTCAGACAACTTCCCCTTGGGACCAACATTTGAACCCTCACCTGAAAAATATTAAATAACCACGGGGTGAGTCAAATTGACCCAATAACCATAATTCCAATTCAACAAGTATACAGGGAGTGATTATAAGATAGTAAGTAGGCAAAGTATAATTTCAAATAACATATAGGATAAACATCTTTACAGAAAACAATATCTAATAATTTAAAAAGTAACTTACATGCACAGAACTTCATTAACCATCCTTATAACCTCCTTGTAAACTCTGATAGAACCCATGGGCTATTCACACATATCAAGATTCATCTCTTTTTCAAGACTGCACCAAGCTCTCCAATAATGAGATGTAACTCGGCCAAAAGTTACAAAGCTCATATTGGACCATGGATTCCCTTTCCTTGGACTATGGAAAGGTGTCATGTCCCTTGGGCTGACCCTTGACTCAGCCAAAGAAGAGTGATACTGAGGGCCCTAAGAATGTTGGAGCCAGCCACTAAGAGCCAAGTGGTAGCTATACCACGTGGTATAAATAATCAAGGGTTAAAGTGCAATTTGAATAACAAAGTTTACCTCACCAGTCTCCATAATAGTGTGGTGATCTTCTTCAAATGATGGCTACTTTGATTCATTAGCATTGATATGCCTATTTTCTTGGACGGGCTCCTCATCCTGTCTCCTTTCATTTAGTTGTTGCTCATGTCTTTGGACTTGCTGACTGATTTAGATCACCAATGTCCTTAGCTCCCTTAAGAAAGCTTTATTATCGAGGGGCTCTTGAGGTTGGTCTAGGTTGCTATTATTACTAGCTGGCTGTATCCTACGCATATCTACCATCTCTCCCCTCTCTAAAGAACACAACCAACCAAGAAACGATAAGGCTTTGAAAACCTTAAAAGAAGTCTAATAATAAAGGGGAAGCACATGTATGATTAATGTATATTGCCAATGCAACTATATGCCATAATGAAAATGAAACAAGAAAACCAGAAGACACAAGGCTCTGGATACTAAGTTTGTAACAACCCTCGTAATTAATGGTAAATAAACATTTTTAAAATGATAATTAATTCAAAAGGTTAACCATGGTAGGAAGGACAAAACTAATTAAATAGAAATCTACCATAGTCATTAACAATTTATTTCCATAACCGAGCAGTGGCTACTATTCTAGAATAGTAAAGATAGTTAATGAAATAAGAAGTAATCAACACTTGATTTTTCACGTATGTATCAAATCCATTAGTAATACTTTGGAATCTCAAAATACAATTAACACCAGTGGTAAATAGGCTAGGGCCTTTGAAGCTTGTCAGAATAACAGTCACTACCGCCTATAATAATGGCAACCAAAATAAAAGTCACATATGTGTCTAAAAGGACTCCACCCAACAACAAAATTCCAGAAATGCAGTGGAAAAGTTCAAATTATGTAAGTATAATAAAAAGGCCCTAAATTTTGGTAATTTACATCAATCAAATCATGTATACCAAAACAGAGGCTACACAGAGTGGAAAGGAAAACTCAAGTCTCAGACAACTTCCCCTTGGGACCAACATTTGAACCCTCACCTGAAAAATATTAAATAACCACGGGGTGAGTCAAATTGACCCAATAACCATAATTCCAATTCAACAAGTATACAGGGAGTGATTATAAGATAGTTAAGTAGGCAAAGTATAATTTCAAATAACATATAGGATAAACATCTTTACAGAAAACAATATCTAATAATTTAAAAAGTACTTACATGCACAGAACTTCATTAACCATCCTTATAACCTCCTTGTAAACTCTGATAGAACCCATGGGCTATTCACACATATCAAGATTCATCTCTTTTTCAAGACTGCACCAAGCTCTCCAATAATGAGATGTAACTCGGCCAAAGTTACAAAGCTCATATTGGACCATGGATTCCCTTTCCTTGGACTATGGAAAGGTGTCATGTCCCTTGGGCTGACCCTTGACTCAGCCAAAGGAAGAGTGATACTGAGGGCCCTAAGAATGTTGGAGCCAGCCACTAGGAGCCAAGTGGTAGCTATACCACGTGGTATAAATAATCAAGGGTTAAAGTGCAATTTGAATAACAAAGTTTACCTTAAGGGGCACTAGGCACGATAATGTTTATTTGGGTACAAAATATACATGACTTTGTCAAAAGGGGCATCTGGCACCATGCCATTAACATCCGTTAGTTTACTATTAGAGGGGGCCATGAAGTTAGTTTTAATGCGTATTGTTAACAACAAAGTTTACATTAAGGGGCACTAGATACTATGAAGTTTACTTAGGTGCAAAATATACATGAACTTTCTGAAAGGGAAAAAATTTTTCCCAATTTATTTCAAACACCCAATTTTCACTAGTTAAAGTCTCTCTCCAAAAAATTATCAACATTCTTATTTCAATAACAATCCTCGAAGTTCAAGCATTAAAAATCCTCATTAACCTCCAATGAACTAACTAAGAGATCAATTTCAAAATTAATATCATCATTAACACAAATCACAATTTTCCCAACCAAACCCTAACTTACATATCCTTAAGTCAACCATCCAAATAAAAATCTAGATCATAAGACTCTTATTCTAACCTTATAAGCTCCATTAATATCATAAAATAAGTTAGAAGCCTCAAATATTAAAAATCTATCAAGCCCTAAAAATTTTTTTTTTGCCATAAACTTAGAAAATAAATAAAAGAAGTTAAATAGAGAAAGTAGGAAGAAAATATCTTACCTAGACGACTTAGATGAGACCAAGCAATAACCCTTTTTTCTCTCACACTCTCCACCTCCTCTCACACGTCACTCTCTCTCACTCTCCACGCGACCAGAGGAACAATGTGAGACAAAGCGTAAGGGAGGGGGAAAAAGCTGGATAGGAGAAGGAAGAAGGGAAAAATGAATCATGTGACCTATTATTCATTCCCTTCAATATTCATTTTTTTAATAAAAGGGGGGGCTCATGTGTTAGGATTATAGTTTTGATGATAACAAAGTCAGAATATCAAGGTTAAGTATTTTGATCGATCAACTGATCGAGCAATCATTTATCGCTAAGGTTTCAGATAAATGACCAAGTGTAAATCAGGTCTATAGTAGGCTTTTTGGATCAAAGAACTATTCGATGAGTAATTTATCGATAAGTGATCGATAATCGCTAACGTAAAAATCACATAAGAGTATGGTAAATTATCGATAAGCTGATCGATAATATCAGGTAAACAATCGAGTTACTGATAAGAGACCCAAATCTGAAGTGTATTATCGATCAAGTTATCGATAAATCAGTCATCAATAACGACTTCGATAAAAGGTAACACAATCTACTTGTTCTTCTGCACATTAGTTCTGTTACCAATTTATCGATCATATTTTCCGATCATTGTGTATCGATTACGTGTTCGAACTTTATGCTCTAACTCTCTGAATGCAGGTGATCAAATCCACTGATGGATCGATAACCTTATTGATCATAAAATTATCGAACACATGATCGATAATCAATGTCCTTATTTACTCTTACTCAGTTTTGCTACAACTAAATTATCGATAACATTATCGATAAGTTTAACTTGTTTGCTTAAATAAGTTTTTCACATAACTGATCGTAAAGAGTCTAAGGATTGATTATTCGCCTAAGTTATGGTGAACTATTTTTTCGATCAAGTAATCGATCACTGGTTTTTCGATAATATGATCGATCATTCAATTCCCCGGAATTCATGTTTTCACAAAACGTGATCGATAATCATTTCCTTTACCTTACAGGAATAAACTTCTTTCTTCACTTTATCGATCACTTGTTCGAATGATCATTGATCGATCAACTCTGTTCGATCATTTCAGATAGCCTGTGTCTTTCATTGAATATATACATAACTATGTTTTATCGATAACATTATCCATCATACATTTATCGATAAGATGTTCGATCATCAATGACTGAAGCTTCATTTCAATAACATTTGAATTATTGATAATCTGTTCGAACAAACATGTGTTCGATCACTTGTTCGATCATGGAACAATCTCCTCTTTCTATGATAATTCTTAGAGTCAATGATCCAACACTTGATCGATAATTTTGGTGATCTAATTCGAAAGGTCTTCATTCTGTTTATCGATAACTTGATCTATCATCAAGTAATCGATCATCTTTTCGATCAAACTAAACCAGAATGACTTTCTGTTCTTCTTACTGATAAATAATTTCGTCACAAATCTTTGAATGACAAATTAGCTTTCTTTCTATGTTCAAGATTAAAGCACTCACCACAAAACTCTCATTTGTTCAAAGCTTAAAATATGCAGATTAATGAAAAACGAGTGCAACGGCTCTTCAACAGAGGATTAAGTAGACTGCGACCTACAGGTCAGAAGCTCAGACGCATTAATGGCGGAGCCGTTGAAACCAGCAAAACACCAAACGAAGTCACAACGGCTAGAAGCTCTTCCATCTAACGGCTACTTAACGATATCAACTATAAAAGGCGCGAAGAAGCATTAATGAAGAGATTGAATATCGGAACTACCAACTGCGATCATTTAGTTACGTTACGCATTCAATACTCTGTTTTCACGTTACTACCAAGCATCAGTGTTTATCATTAATTCACTCTGTAAGAGCCAATTACTACTTTTATTAAAACTTGAGTGACACTCAAGAGTGTGGACTCTTGAGAGGGGTTGTATCCTTACGGGAGTAAGGGGGAGTGATTGAGCGATTCAATTACTGTACCGAGGCACCAAGAGCCCTGTCGATCTTGGAAGATAGTAAAATACCCAGAGGTGTTCTGGGGACTGGAAGTAGGTCACGTGGTTTAGACCGAACCAGTATAAATCTTTGTGTCTCCTCTCTGCAGTTAAAATTCTCCATACTCTGACTCTCTGTTTTTTATTCATTACTTACACGCTTTTGATTTTAAATTTTTGTAACTCACCCAATTCACCCCCCTCTTGGGTGAGATTGTTTCTAACATCATGACCCACAGGGGGGTTTAGACCCCCTCAAAATCAAATAATGGGTGGCCACGTGCCACCCACTGTTAAACTATGTATATATATTTTATAAATATATTACATTTATATATATATATTTTAAATGTATAATAATTATTATTTATTAATTAATATTATAACTCGTAATTAAGATTAAACTTCAATGATAATTAATTAGTCTGAACTACAACTTAAAATTTTAAAAATTTAAAATGTTACAACAAATATTTCTGTCCTCTAGGAGACCGGATTGAGAAAAGGGACCGGTAAAGTATACTCTTGTTTCTTTTACTTGGCCAAAAATGTGCCACTTGTCAAGCTATGAATAGAAGGGATTTTGGTGCCACTTGCAAGCAAAGAATGGAGAGGATTTTGACTTTGAAATTCAATTTTATTTGGATTTATTTTAAGGATGGAAATTAGTTCAAGAAGGCATAAGATGTTGACACCTAAACATTGTAATTAGCAGAAACTTAGAGGGCATAATGGTCCATTCAAGACATAAGTTTTGGCTATAAATACCCTACCTTGGATGACCATTTTGGCAAGCATTTGTAGAGAAAAAACTCTGCTAAAAATTAGAAAAAAAAATGTAGGGTGAAGACCAAGAAGAAGGAACAAGATTCAAGCTTTAAGAGCAAGGTATATAGTGATTGTAGCACCTGCCTTGATGCCTATTTCGATTAAGTTACTGTTTGTATCTGATTCTAGAATTTGGCATGATTAAAGTAAACTCTCTAAGCTTTAAATCCATGGGTAGAAACTTCTTTTGGATATGTGTATGATTTATAGTGATTTTTCAAAATTAAAGTTTAAAATCTGGAAACAGTTTTGACCACTGAGTAGTAGGAAAGTTCTATACAAGTATGGTATTGTTTCACATGTAATTAGTTCCTAAAACTATTTTTTGATTTTTCTAGAGTAGTAGGAAATTTTAAGGAGTTTTTAGTAGGACTTGGAACCACTCAGTTTAGATTTTCCTAGAATTAATTATGAACTTTCAAAATTGAGAAAAAATTCTAGAATTTCTATGTGAATAGTACCTCGAAGTAAAATTTTCAGATTTGATCTTCTTGAATCTAAGGCAATCTAAACTGGTCCCAATTGACAAGAAATGGACCTTAGGGATGAGAAATGATGAGATTTATGTTAGAAAAGCTAGAAAGAAAACCCTAAAACCAAGAGAAAGGGTTGAGGTTCAAGAGAGCAAGTCTTGACCTGTGTGATTTCTTGGTACTAATGAGTTATGTAAACCATATGGCTATGTTTGGGACCTTGGAACATCCAAGAGGATGTTTGATGTGTTGACCGAAAGCTCTCATGGTTTGGAAGTCAAGGGGGTCAAAGGAAAAGCAAGAGGAAAGCTTGAAGTACAAGGTAATGAACTTACCTATTATCTTTGTTTGATGCTGTATCCTTGTGTATTGATATGTACATGATGTTCAAATGTTGTTATGGCATGTTTTGGCTGCTGTAATTGCTATTTATGATAAGTAGATTATGTCTTCATGGCCATGCATCAAGAAGGTAGCATTAAGCATAATAATATGTCCATAATTAACAAGAGAATAAGTAAGTTGAATGTAATGCATTAACATTCATCTAGCATAATTAATGTAGTATTGTTTGCTACTGAGATTTCTAAAATCTCACCCCTCCCTTAACCAACCATAGTAGGTTAAATGATAAGGAGAAAGCATGCATGAAGAAGGGCAAGAAGATGGAAGCAAAGAAAGTTGAGAATTTACATGCATTTCAATGTAAGGATTGAAGTCACTAGTAATGTAATTAATGGTGGACATGTTGAGCATGAAATATGATGTAATGTTTGAGGTATGATGTTAATGGCATGTGACTCAAAGTATAAGAATAAATGGAAAACCATAAGGCTAGTTGTCGCGTGCTTGAATTAAGGGAGAATTAAAAGTAAGAAGTTAATGAATGATAAAACAGACGTCATAGAGCAGTGAGTTGTAGCTCCAATTTGACCTAGCAAATGGTGGAATCTGATCATAAAATTTGGTGATACACATAAGATTTAAAATGAGAGAGCCACCTCAATTGGATGTGTACACAAGGAGATACGAATTTTCAAAATTCAGGCAAGAAATCTGGAAGTTCTAGTACTTACCAAATGAATAGTAAAGATTAATGAATAAACTGTGCAAATTGGGCAAGGATAAGTTTAGTTTCATTTTTTTCCCTATATAGAATTGGAAGAGCTTCAAGAAGAATTTTAGAGCACCTCAATACCATTTTTATAGAATTAGTTATGATTTTTTGAAGTTGGACCTATAATTTGGAATTTAAACAATAAATAGTAACCTTAGTAATTATGTGAAAATTTTCAATCCACAGGCTTGTTTTATGATCTGTTTAAACCGTAATGCTTACAAATACATACTCTAAGGGGTAAAAAGAAGGAGGTTACAAAGATGATCAGATAGAGGCTACTTGCAGCTCAAAGCAGATACAAAAGTTATGCCGATATTTAGTGAAAGCCTATGGAATTTGGAGTTGGAGATCATGTGTTTTAAAAGTATCTCCATCAACGAGAGTAGGAAGGTCCTTAAAGGCACAAAAGCTGACACCCAAGTTTATTGGACCCTTCCAGATTCTCTCAAGGATAAGACTCGTCACATAAAATTGGCCCTACCCCCCCCTAATCACAGTTAGATACATGACATCTTTCATGTTTCTCAATTGAAGAAGTACCAGCCAGATCCCTCTCATATCTTAGAACATGAGGATATCATGCTGCAAGACAACTTAACGTTTAAAGTAAAGTCGTTGAAGATCGTTGATTGGTAGATCAAGCAGCTACGAAATAAGGCCATTCCAATGGTTAAGGTGATCTCGAAAGGTTTGACACAAGAAGAAGCAATATGGGAGAAGGAAGACAACATAAAAAGTAATTATCTGGCTCTTTAGATAAGGTACATTTTAAATTTCAAGGACAAAATTTATTTAAAGGAGGAGGAAATATCACATCCTGCAAAATTTAACCTTGATAATGGGGATAAAAAATTAAGTTAAGAGCCAATAGGGAAAGTAGACTAGCTAAAGAAGCCAAGCATGACATAAAATCTAGAAAGAGTCCGAACTAATATTTTTAAAATTATTGATTTAGGAAGGACAAAATGGAAAAATTTGAGAAAAATTCTAAAAAAATTCTAGAAAAGGGAAAATTGGTGAATTAGAGGTTTTAGAACCCTATTTGAGACTCTGAAGGTGAAATTGGCATGAAATAGTTTATTATAGAATTTCCTGAAAACAAAGGTTTTTTGGGAAAAATAGTGAAAATGGAGCAAAACTAATTATTTTAAATATGTAGAGGCTTTAATCATTTCTGAAAAAATATGAAAAAATTATTTAAGGATTTATTTGAATTTATAAAATTGATTCCAGGCTTTGCAGGTGTAGGAATTAATTTTAGAATATTTATTATTAAAATCTTATCGGTAAAACCCTATTTCAAAGAAAATTCAAAATAAATAGTTAAGAGTTGAGATAAACTCTAAAATTTTTCAGAGGCTTTTCCTATATTAAAAAGGAGTTTTTGATAGAGGGAAATGAATTTTTGGAAGGCCCAGAACTATTTTTAAAAATAGTCACCAAAATAGTGAGTTTTGGTTAGAAATTAATATTGATGATTGGTCCACACTTCTTCTTCCTTTTTTAAATCAGATTTATGCTTCATATTAGGCCAAGAAGGCCTAGAAATTTTGTACAAGACATGGGCCAACAATTAAAAGGCTTAAGCCCAATTTAAGCCCAAAAATCCAAAAAAAGATAATAAGAAAGACACTTGGTATAATATAAAATTGGAGGCATTTTATAAAGGCCACATGGCCCCTTATGTGGTAGATTTTGGTACCACAAAGAAGGGGAGGAGGGTCATTTTTTTTCTATAAATACCCTCTCATATTAAGCATAACTCAGCCAAAAATAGGGAAATTAGGAAAATTCTGTCCAAGTGAATTCTCAACTCAAAACAGCAACTAAACCCTCCAAATTCAAGAAAAATTATCAAGTTTCAAGCTAGGATCCATTAAGGTATGTCTAAACTTGATTTTGGTTGGATTTAAGGGTTGTTTTGACTAATATTTCATGACAAACTCTAAGGTGCCATGCTGTAAAATTTTGGCCTGATTGAGGAAGCATTAAGAAAGGATAGAAACTATGAATATGGGCTTGGAATTACATGTTTAATTGATGTTTAGGTTGAGTTTTGGAAGAAACTTAAAGTTAGGGTTTATATAGACCCTATTCAACCACTTTGAATTCTTGGAGTTAGAGATTGTTTCAATGTGATTTGACGATTCCAATGAGTTTAAAAGGTATTTTTATGTAGGAAAACACCAAGAAAAAGTGTTTAAAATTATTAGAATCAAAAATGAAAATTTTGTGACTTAATACTGCCCTATTCGGCCAAGTCAAAATAAAAGGAGAGAAATGTGATTTTGTTAAATCTGATTTGATATTTAGATTCTATATGAAAAATTATGTAAGAATGGCCCAAGAGATTAATTGAAATAAAGAGGAAATAATTATGTCAAAAATCAAAGGAAAATGGGTTTAATTAAGTTTAATGTCAAGCATTAGTGTTTATGCTTGAATTGTTGGTAATTTGGAATGTGTTTGTACTTGGAATGATAGGCACTTTGCAAGAAATCAAAGAGAAGCACAATAACACCAAAGAGGCGGAATTGATTAAGCAATAAGAGGTAGCATTAAACTCATAATTTGATTGCTTTCTTACTTGTTTAAATGTGTATGTGTTATTTGATTTATATTGCTATGATGTGATTGAGCATATTATGTGATTATGTATGGAATTATATGTTGAATGTGCCTTGACAACATGTATGAGGAATGGCATAATAGCTTGATTGATTGCTCTTTCCATGGCAAATGATTTGCGCATGAAATGTTGCATAATGATGTTGATTTTATGTCCACATGTCACATTTTTACATAGCATGAATTGCATGCCAATTATGATTCATTGCTACTGATATTTTTATGAAATCTCATTCTTTTATGATCAAATATTCATCAATTAGGAGTTAGACCAAGTAAAGACAAAGGGAAGGAAATTGTTTTGAGTGAGAATTGATTGTTAAGCCTCTTTGAATTAATGTTTGTAATTATTATGGATTATTGTAAATTATGTGAATAATTGTATCAATGACCAAAAGTGTTATGTATGCGAATTTTTGATAGCATGGTCTATGTGACTAGAATGGTTATATGGATTGAAAGGGAAAGAATAACTAAGAATGGTAATTTAGGAGGATTAAAATTGACTTTTTAAGTGTGAAGTTTGACCAATGAAAATTTGTGCAAGTGGTTGAATCTTGAGCTGAATTTTGGCATGCTTATAGATCTCATTTTTACCTTTAAAAAAGTGGTATTTTATTAAATTTGGATTTTTGTAGAAAAAGTTATGCCCTTTTAAATTTGGGCATAAATCTTGAAAAATTAAAAAAATGACCATATAAACAGTATCACTTTGTATGAAATCTGGAATTAATTGGTGAATTCTAAATACCAATGAGTATTTTTCTCTTAAAGATGGCACTAAGAGCTTTAAGTAGAACTAGGAGTCACTTCATTTTGATTTTTCTAAAATTAGTTATGAATTTTCAAATTTTGGTCTTTATTAGGGTTACAATAAATAGTAACTCATTTAAGAAATTTTAAAGGTTAAATTTTTCCAAATTAGGGCCATAAGAAATGGTTCCAAATAGTTCCAATAGAGGTCAAATAAGATCTAAAGGTAAGGTTTCTGAGATTAATTGGTAAACTCTGGATACTAATGAGTATTTTTCCCTCAAAGATGGCATTAGGAGCTTTACGAAGAACTTGGAACCATTTCATTTCGATATTTTCAAAATTAGTTATGAATTTTAAAGTTTAGTCTTTATTAGGGTTATAATAAATAGTAATCCGTTTTTGAGAAATTTAAAGTTTAAATTTTTTCAACTTAAGGCCATTAGAAGTGGTTCCAAATGATTCCAATTGAGGTCAAATAAGGTCTAAAAGTAACGTGTGACATTTTTGGTAAGGTGTGATAGCTAACACATAAGCCACATCAGTCTATCTCTCACTTAGGGAGATTAATCAAACATATGGGCCTATCTCTCACTTCGGGGGACAAATAAGGAGCAGTAAGGGCCTATCCCTCACTGTGGGGGACGAAGAAAGCCAACCAATATGCGCCAATGGTGGCCTTACCATGTGGTAGAAAAAAACTCAACTCAAAATCCAAATAACAACCAATCAATCATAATATAATCAGAAATGTATTAACTTTTCTTAGCATAATCCATGAAATATAAATCATATGTTAAATATTTCTTTCAAACTTCTCAATCATAATTTCAAAATATCCCAGAAGATGATTTTCATAGCTCAAAACATATAACATATATCATTAAATTTCAAATAACATATCATTGTTCAAAATAGCAAAAGTACTTACAAACAACATATTAGCAAATATAACAAATGGAAAGTGGTTACCTATCACCAAAGTGATGAAAAGGATTATCACAAGGTCGACCCCATACTCAAATTGATAACTAGTCTACACAATTAATATAATCACATATTAATATAAGCTATTTGATTAATTCACTACACTTATATATATATATATATATATATTTGTTGAGCTTTCTAAATTTCCAGAACTATCAAAGCCCAAAATTAAATATTTTAGTAGTAACTTATAATTTTCTAATAACTAAATACTCATTTACATCCTCCAAACTATTTACTTTAATAAAAGAATTTTTTCCAAAATTACAAAATCTGAAATTATATTTTAAATTCTAAAACCTCATCTCAAATTAAACCTTCAAACCAAACCACTAAAAATTTCATAGTACCTCAAATGTATATAAATAAATATTTGCTCAGATTTTTCATAGTACAAATATCATATTTGCATCAAATAAGAAGCTCTTAAGCTGAGATAATTATTTTAAAAATACCTAGTTACCCTATAAATAAAATAAACTAATAAAAATAATATTCTAAAATAGTTCTACAATACTATAGTAATCATCATCAAAACTCAATACCTGCTCCAAATTTTAAGCCCAAAAATTTTCTTTAAATAGTACAAGATCACTATCATTAAACAGATATAAAGGAGTAAGCAATTTTTATGAGAAGGTTTTGTGAAAAGAGGTTGTTTTGCTTACCAAAAATATTTAAAAAGTGAATTTCAGGCAGAAAGGGATGGAGAACTCTTGGGAGCAAAAACTAGGAGAAGAATGAAGAAGACGACACAGAAAAGAAAGAAAGAAAGTTTATAATAAGGATTAGGGCAAACTACCCTAATGGGCCCAAGGCCCAAACATGTAGATTTCGCCTCTGTTAAATTTTTCTTTTAAATAATAAGCGAGCATCACTGCCATTTGATATATGTTATTGTTATTTTTTTATAACTCAAATTTTTTATGAAAAGAAAAAAAATCTCTTTATTCAAATAATTATAAAATAAAATTATATTTATCATAAAAATAATTATTCTTTCTAAATATTTAAATTCTAACAATAAAAAATGATGATGTTACAATTCTCTCCACCTAAGGAATTTTGTCCCAAAAATTCAACCATACACATAAATTAAAAAAAAAACAAAAGCAATTCAAGATACTTACTAAGGAAATAAGTAAGGGTACTTGCGACGCATCTGCTTCCCAGTCTCGCAAGTAGCATCACCAAGACTCATGCCTCTCTAAACAACCTTAGTAAGGCGGTTGGTCTTATTCCTCAATTGTTTGTCCTTAACATCCAAAATATGTTATGGTTCTGCTTGGTAGGTCAAATTCTCTTGCAAGTTGACCTTTTCGAGCTTGATAACATGAAACAGATCCGGATGATACTTCTTCAACTGCGACACGTGAAACACATAATGTAAACTAGACAGATAGGGCAGCAACATAATCCAGTATGCGACAGGTCTAATCTGCTCCAAAATCTCATAACGGCCTATGAATCGGGGTGTAAGCTTCTTGGCTTTGATGGATCTACCAATACTCATGGTAAGCGAAACCTTCAGAAACACATGATCACCCACTTCAAACTCTAAAGGTTTGCTTCGATGATTCGCATAACTCGTTTGTTGACTTTGTGTTGTTAACAACTTCTACTTAATGAGCTCAATCTTTTTAGTAGTTATGTCGACTAAATCTGGGCCAATAATTGTACTTTCACTTCATTTACTCCAACAAAGCAGAGCTTTACTAATGAAAAGTAAGTGTCCCAACTGCGTTTCATCTCTATAGCACAAGCCCTCAATGTGTCCTCAAGAGTCTGAATAGTCCTCTCAGTTTGTCTATCAGTTTGATGATGATAAGCAGTGCTAAACTTGAGCCTGGTACCTTTGGCTTCATGTAACGATCACCAGAAGTTCAATGTAAGCCTCTGGTCCCTATCTGAAATGATAGATTCTAGTACTCCATCGAGTGTAACAATCTCATCCATATACACCTTTGTCAACCACTCTAAAGAGTAAGTACTTTTGATGGGCAAAAAGTGTGCTGACTTAGTCAATTTGTCCACAATCGCCAATTTGGCATTCTAATGATAAAATCCATTGAGATACTATCATATTTCTACTGGGAAACCTGTAGATTCTTCAATAGTCCTGGAGGTCTTTGATGTTGTATATTGACCTTTTGACATGTTGGGCACTTTAATACAAAATTCATGACATCCCTCTTCATTTCTGGCTACCGGTAGTTCTTTTTCAAATTCTGATACATTTTAGTTATCCCTAGATGTATCGTGTAATTACTCCGATGTGCCTCTTCTAGAATAGTCTTTTTAATTTCCTCATTATCAGGACACATATCCTCTTCTTGTATCTCAATTTGGCATCAGATTCAATGATTCTGTGAAATGTGTTGCATTATATTGCATTTAGTGATAATATACAATAATCTCACATAACCTTTCCTGCAAACTATTGTTTGATTTTTGTTTTTTTTACTTTTCTTCTTTTGATGGCTTGTATCCTTAAATAGGGAAGATGGTATGTACAAGATCCCAATAGACTACTTAGGATAATAGACAACCTACAAACCCACCGAACCAACTAATAAATCAACCTCTTTTCAATCAAGATATTTTGTCACAATAGTTAAGGGGTGTTATGGTGATGGTAGTAGAAGAGAGAGTAAGGAAGCTAGAGGAAGATTTAAGAGGTAAAAGAGTTGTCAAACAACCTGAAGAAAATGAGTTCATAGAACAAATAATGGGTAATTCTGGAACCCTAAAGGTTCTGCTAAAAAAGCCAAAGGAGATAGAAGCTTTGAGAGGCAACATGGAATAGATGATGTGGTGAACATTAAGAGTGTGTGGAAGGATATAGATCACCATTATCTAGGGACTTTTGATGGGGACTTGGATCTTGACAAAGCTGAGGCTTGGATTGGTAGGTTAGAAATGATATTTAAGGCTTGTGATTGTAATACCTACTAGAAGGTATAGGCAGTAGTTGTCTTATTGAGGGATAGAGCTAAGAGGTGGAGGAGCATTATAGGAGGCATAGATGAATCAGAGGTTACTTGGGAAGAGTTCAAATAGATGTTTTTTGATCATTCCTTTCTCCAGCCTTAAGACAAGAACAAGAGACAGCTTTTTATGCTCTTTAGTAAGAGAATATGGGTTTATTACTAAATATATTGATCTTTCAAAGCATGTCACCTATGTACAACAAAAGAATGACCCTGGATGGATGGCTCGACAATTGATAGAACGAACAAGGCCAGAAATGAAGTAGCAATTGGCATTATATGAATTTAAAAGCTTTTAGGATGCTTATGCATAACTCAAGATAGCAGCCTGTAGAGCCAGAGAAACACAGAAGAGCAAGCATTGGGATAGCCAAGGTAGGTTCTCTGGTTTTATAAAGCCAATCAGAGGAATAAATAAGAGGAGTAGTCACAGTTTTGGGAGCTCAGGGAACTCAAATAAAGGCAAGAACTAGAGTTAGAAGGATTCGGCCTGGAGAGGCTTTATGTAGAGGAGACAAACTCAAGGAAGCCATATGGGAGGAGATCAGAGCACCCACCGTGAGCTTGCCAGATACATACCAAGTGTTAGTGGTTCTTGCTTGAGATGTGGAAGAATCACATGGGGCAGTGTTAGGAATGCTATAGATGTCATAAGTTTGGACATATAGCTCGCAATTGTCCAAAGGTACAGCAACAAACCCCTAGTTCCAGATCTACGGTGCTAGGCAAAGTGTTTGCTTTAACTAGGGAGGAGGTTGGTGCATCTCCCAATCTGATTAGAGGTACTGTTTCTCTTCAAGGACATGATATACCTATACTGTTTGATTCTGGTGCTATTCATTTTGTGCTAAAAAAATATGAGATTTGACTTCAAAGAACTAGGAAATATTAATTTCAAGTAAAAAATAAGATATCACAAAATATTCATATTTTCAATCCAAAATCCCAATTTTTGTGAAAAATCATAAAATTAATCAATTAATCCAATAATGCATAAAACATCCATTTAAGCTTAAGATATCATTTAAATCAAAGATTAATGCGGGATAAAATTTATAAAAATTGAGCTTTATCGGTGGTTCTTTGTCTATTGATATGATATTATTTTTTATGGCAAAATAAAATTCTTTTCTTTGGTTTTTAAATATATTTTCAAATATTAGATGTACTTTTTAGCCATTTTAACCAATTATTAGCATTCTTGTCCCTTTTGTCATCATCATGGGCACAAATACACATGGCTATTGTTCCTTACCTTATTATTTGCATATGCCCACCCCATTCTTATTACTTTAATTGATTTTTTTTTTCCTTGCCTTCTGTCAATTCATGAATGCCCTCTTTATTTATAATTTTTCTCAACAATTTGGGACTTGATGCAAATAACCAGTCATGATTGTACATTGACCCTTTTTCTTTTGAATTAAAGTTGAAAAGGCACTATGACCTCTATGCTTACTTTACGCTAAGAGTGTTTCGAATACAAGTTGATTCAAAAATCACATGCACGCCCCCCCCCCGGGGGGGGTCTCTCACACTCTCACACACTTGCACTCACTCCCTTTAATATATGATCTGTGATAAATTTATTTATTATTAGCGTGAAAATTTTAAAGACCTCAATGTTGTACTTTTATTTATAATTGATTTATTACTTACTATACAAAAAATTAATGCATAATTATTGAGTTTTATATAGAAATGTAAGGACGATAATTATATTTTTAAAAATAAAATTAACTCTTTATTTCTTAATTTCGTTTTATTTTTTGTGACTAGACCAAACCCAATCTTGTATAACTGAGTAGATAATCTTGTTAGAATAACTAACCGAATGTTTTATAACAAAATTAGAAGATTAATTAGAAAATCAAATAATCTTGTCTAATACAATTAGAAAAGAATTTATTTTGCAAAAAAAATTAATTAAGATATTTATTAAATATGTTTTTTACAAGAATTATTATTTCTAAAGAAACCTCAAAAGCCATTTCATTGGTTCATAAGTTTTTAAACAATTTTTTCCTAAGTGTTGAATGTTTGACTCACATGAATCCAAGATATAAACCAAGTTAGAAAAACCATTGTTCCTTATTCATATACTACTTTTATCGGTTTTTGCAACATACTTAAATATATTGAAAATATATTAAGAGTCATTTTAAGACAGACTACAAATAGAAGAATGTATTAAATGAAGAAGTACAAAAACACAAGAGGGCAACAAGTGCATAAGCTATAGAAAGAAAATTCTTTGCAATATTCTCTGGAAAAAATTATTTAACTTCAGTTATTAGCATTTATTCTGTTAATAGAGAAAAGAGTTATTCACTATGTTGTTATATACTTTCATTTATTACTTAAAATCATGAAATTCTAAGCAGGGATAAAACCTCATGTATTGTAAAGGGGAGTGATTACCTCAGGATTGAGCTGTTACCTCTAGTATAGAGATGGTTGATATACTATGACACCAAGAGCCCACTAAACCTTGGGGTTATAGTAAAACTCTCATGTGGAATTTGGGAACTAGATGTAGGTCAGGATTGGACCGAACCTATATAAATCTGCATGTAATTTTCTCTCCTACTCTTCCTTCAAAGACGATGGGTGATACTTTCTCCACTCTACTTTGGTTTTCTCGATTAAGTTTAATTACTTTATTGTTTGTTAAAAAATTTTTAATACACAATTCACTCGCTCCTCTTAAATGTTCAACCATACTAACAAATTTGATGTATTAATTATCAACATATTGCTTAATTTTTGTGCACCTAAATATTGGTTTAGGTATTCACCATTGAAATATAATTTCAATCCATATTTAAAAATTTCAAGTGATGACTTTAAATAAAAAAAATTATGTTCTTGAATATATGTATATATTAAAAATTTTAGAGATTATTATTATTTTAGATTATATGTATATATTAAAATATTTTCCAAAAAAAAGGGAAAAGGGAAATTGACAAATAAAGACTCTAAAATATATAAAATTGTAATTTAAGTTCTTGAATTTAATGCTAGGATGATATTATTTCCAGAATCGACGTGAGGAAAAAAAAAGTTTTGATTGTGAAATAATAAATCTTAAATTCAGAATCCTAAAAATGTTTTGAATACAAAAAATGCATTATTTCCGCAAGTACTCTAGAGATAACAAGTCCTGATTGTGAAATCGCAAGTCTGGAGTTCAGAATACTATTAACATTTTTTAATGCTGAAAATGCCTCTTCTTAACAAATGGGGGGTATTTTGATATTTTTACTAATATTTCATAATTCCTATTTGGGTCTGAGTCGTGACAGCAAATTAAATAAATTCAAGAATGAAAATTGCAATTTCATACATTCTAGGGTTTTTATTTGTCATTTTCCCCAAGAAAAATCTAAATGGTCTAGATTTCAATACTCATCACCCTTGATAAGCACCAAAGCTAGTTCCCATTTTATGTTATTGCACAAAGTATAGTACTTTTTCAAATAAGGGCTAGAAAAATAGTGCATAGTTCAATATAAGTTTACAATAATGTAAAAATCTGAAAATATGAATCTTAATTCTTGAAACTGATTATAGGAGTGTTATGGTCTAATTGGGTGGTACTCCCTTCAATCCTTATCATAAGTACTTAGTTAATACTGGTTATTTTTAGTAAAATATCAAAATTACAATTAATAAAAGTCATTATTAATTAGAGGAATATAGTTTATTAGTTAGGAAGTTTTATAGTTAATTACGGATGATTAGTTGAGATTTTTGGAGTTTCTGCATCTCAATAACGCGTAATTAATAGTTGATTAATCCGCTTTAAAAGCCTACACATGTAGCTCTTAAAATGAAGGATTTTGCTGCGGCAAGAACCTTCTTTGCCTCGGCAAATATTCAATTGGATTTTTGAATGAAAAGGTAGTCGGATTAAACCTAAAAGAAAGGGCTGGTTTGTAATTTGGAGGGGCACTAAGAAATTAATATTAAATACGAATAGAACAAATTAATTGATTAATGGTTGTGTGTCTGTGTGATGTGCGAAAGAGACACCAAATCCATAATAAAACTAACCCAATTAAATCGCTATCATGGAGAGAAAATGGCTACAGATTTTATAATTATGAACTTGGGGAAATTTGACTCAATTGGTCACTACTCATAATTCTGATTTAGATTGCTTAAAGTACTGTATACTTTTAATGATAAAATCTAGTCTCGCCTTTGGATTTTTTCTTGCAAACAATGGTATGGCACTACCAAAAAAAAATACTTTTAGCGGTGGCTTTTGTCATCACTAAAAGTCAAAAAGTTGCCCCTAAAAGTTTTTAGTGGTGAGAGTTAAGTTGTTGCCATAGCAACTGTGTTGAAACTTATCAGCGGTGACAAAATGAGTTGCCAATGAATGACACTTTTAACGATGACAAAAGCCGTTGCTGAAATTGTCACCAGAAAAAATAGGACCACCATCGGCCATTGCCATATCATCATTGGCTGGCCATTTGACTGCTGCCACATTATCACTAGCTGGCCACCATGTCACCACCGGTTGCCCACTAGGTGTCGCCACCTCACCTATGCCACGTGTCGATACCTCTATATGCCATGTCACCAACTAGATATTATCACCATAAATATGGCCCTTTTTGGTTTGAACTCCTAACCTCCTTCTGTGTCCCTTCTTCTTACCATTGAGCCAGAATAAATTTGGTGATAATTATTGTAAAATCAAATATATTGAACTCCTAACCTCCTCCTTCTACATCTCTTCTTCTTGCTATTAAGCTAGACTAAATTTGGTGATAATTATTGTAAAATAATATATATGATTGTAATAAAATATTGAAATAGACTTTTAACGGTGACAAAAAGTCGCCATTGAAAATAACCTTTAGCAGCGATCAAAAATGTTGCTACTGAAAGTATCCAATGACAAAAAGTCAACGCTAAAGGCTATTATATTAAATATTATTAAATAATAATACTATTAAATATTTATAATTAAAATATTTATTTATAATATCCATTTGCACAAAAAATATTATTTGCTATTTTTTATTTCTAATTATTTAAGGTATTATATTATTTATCTTAATATTTATATTTCTAATTATGAAATGTGAAAATAGTATATAAAAAATAATAAAATTTAATTATAAATTTTGTCATGATTATTGAACTCTCTCGCACACACATAATAATAATATCTCACTTTCATACAAATACTCATTCCTTCCTCCTTCCCTCTCTCTTACTTTCATGTATACTATATTTTCTCCCTAACCTCTTTCTAACACTCTAACACAACCACAGGTAAAAAATACTTTATTTGTCATAACAAATCATATTAATGAACAAAATTATTGTCTAAATATGATTTTTTTAATAAAAAACTTAAAATAATAATAAAAAATTAACATAGAAGTGGCGAGTGGTGACATGTTAAGTTGCTACTAAAAGTTTCTTTCAGTGGCAATAATAATTGTCCTTCCTAAAAGTTCTTTTTAATGGCAACATTAGGTACTTTGAGCGGTGACATGGTTTGTTACTGCTAAAAGTATGCTTTTAGTGGCAACATTAGGAACCGTCACTGAAAGTCTCACTTTTGAAAACTGACCTTCTATGGCTACTTTAAAAAATTGCCGCCAAAAATCATCACTGAAAATCATTTTTTTGTAGTATGGGTATTGTAGCATGATGATGTATCACTACTATTTTTTTAATATATTTAATGGTTCATAACCATCTAATATAGAGGCATCGTATGTGATCATAACAAATATTTGATGGTTATTAAAGATAAAATATTTGGGAGAATATTTGATTATCTTAAGATTAAAACTGTCAAGTATTAAGATTTGTTTAACATCTTCTTGTACCAAATACTGATGGTTATTCTCGATAACCATTAAGTATCGTTATAAATACTTGATAGTTTAAGCTTAAAACCATTAAGTATTGTCGAAGGAATAAATTCTTGTATTATCTCGTCATTTAGTGCCTTGCCTTATTTTATGGTTTTCTATTTAATCGTTAAGTATTTTGCATCAAGCATTAATAAATCCATAGTAGTGTATGTTTATTGTAACATCCCGAATTTTCTGACTCAGGATGAGTAGAACAGAGAAAGTTCATTAAAATTATTTAATAGCTCAATCACAATTGGGGAAAATTATGGAATATTGATTTTTCAAGGTTTAGAAATATTTTGGAAAAGTTCATTCCCCAAAAACTGGCTTAAATGATTTTAAAGCTATTTTCATAGCAAAATAGGTTATTTTCTTAGGAAAATTATTTTATGGGTCAAAGAAGCTAATGGATAAGAAAAATCCATTTATGATATTTTGGTTTAATTTCTGGATATATCTTATATTTCAGAAAAATAGGAGAAGGAATAAGATTGGAGGAATAATTATTTAGGAGGGCAAAATGACTCAGCAACCATGTAGTACACGTGCTGCCTTCTTTGTTTGCCACCTGATTCACTCCCTCAATTGTCAGCTGGTCATCCACGTGCTCTGCCTCTTTAACCTCCAGACCGATCCTACCCTCCTTTTTCACTTCATTCTGCAACGCTGAGAGAGAGAGAGAGAGAGAGAGAGCGCGAGGGACAGACCGTGAGAGGAAGAGGTTGGCGACGGAGTAATTGATCGGAGGTAGTTTTTCTTGCATGCAAACTTGGATTCTAAATCAGGTGAGCTTCACATGTCCATCACTGTTTTCATTTTCTGGTTTCGGTCATGTTTATGGCGGGTTTGAGGAGAGAGAGACAGAAGGGTAGTGAGAGAAAGTGATGGAAAGGATAAGAGGACCGATGGATTCGGATTCTATGGGTAGATTGAAGTGTTTGATGTTGGTTTTCAAGCTTGCATGTAGGTTCCTTGCTCTATTTATGTCAACCGAAAACAGGGGTTAAGTTTTGAAGTGTTGGGTGTCGGGTTCTGACAGTAAAGTAGTGAACACAACTGTATAAATTTTCTAGATTGCATGTGCTGTTGCTCTGGTTTGTAGGTACCGAGACAGGGGCTGTTATCTTCTTGAAGCCGCTGGTTTAGTTTTGGGATAATGGAGAGATATGAAACTCTTAAATACCAGAGTAACCGAGCTGTACATATAGATATAAATATATATTTATACACACGGTTATTGTTGCTGTTAGAACTTGGGAGATACATTCATATATATGTCGTCGTTGCTGGAAGATTTGGGATTGCATTTTCTGAGGTTCATATTGAGGAAGTTGGAAATGGTTTGAAAATGAGTATTCCATGTTTTCAAGAGCTGTACACTAATTTCAGATGGTTAAATAATGGGTAGGAATTATTCTTGAACTTGGAAGCTTGAGGGATACGAGTATATGCAGGGCAATGTGTTATGGAGAGAGCATTCTTTAATATTCTAGAGGTTGAGCAATGATTTTGGATTACTGAATTAAATTTGAATGCCTTAAGTCAATGATGGAGTTAATAAGTAATTATAAAGTCTAAATTAAATTAGTTAAATGTGAGAATTATAAAGGTAGCTAAGAACATGGGGAATTGGACTTGAATTAGAACATGTAGTTATAGTAAATCTGGAAAATTTTCAGACATAAAATAAAGGGGTACAAAGGTTTGAAGTAATAGGATAATGATTTAAAGAATGTTTAAATGTGGTCTTAATAGATGAATGGCCATTGGGTTATATAATTATAATTTGGAAATTTTAATAGTTTATTTGTGGCCGTTCGAAGTGAGAATTTTGGGGGTTATATAAGCGAATATATATAAACTTGATTGTTGTGTGTTTTGACCGTGGAAGTTGGGGATGGAAAATATTGAATATGGAATTGTTTTCCAGGAGGAGGTTAGGCTGCGAGGTTTATGGAATGGGTGATGTATTGATTGATATATATAGAAGTTTTAGATTGGGAAGTATTTGAGCATTATTGAAGCTAATGATAGTTAGAATTAGGTGAAGTCATTGAGAATGTTACTAAGTAAAGTAACTGTATGGGTTGAGATAAGGAAGGAAACCCTCCATAGTTTGAATAAGAAAAATTGTCCAGGATGATCAACTACTACATAAGGGTAGAGATTAAAGAAGATTTGGGATTTAAAGAGTTATTTAATTTATGAGATACAGTTGGATGAAGTATTGATCTACCTTACTAATATGATAGGTTTTTATATCTGCTCAAGCCCACCAAGAAATAGAAAGAAGGGAGAATGGTAAGGTTTGATTTGGAGGGATGCGGACCAGGTAGTAGTTCTTTCCTACCTTACACTTGTGTATGATTGCTGCATGTCTGTTTGTGCCATATTGCTTTTCTAAAGCATGAGAACATGTAATCCTTAATTCCTTGCATGGATTATTTAGCCGTGATCACGTGTAGCTGATAGACATGGGGCAGTGATTGCCAATTATTTGCGCATTATTTATTCAGCTTGTCTAATAGACATGGGGCAGTGATTGCCAATTATTTGCGCATTATTTATTCAGCTTGTCTAATAGACATGGGGCAGTGATTGCCAATTATTTGCGCATTATTTATTCAGCTTGTCTATCTGTCATTGCGCATAAATGCTTAATTGCATTAGCTTGCAAGGTTATGTTCCACTTTGGCTTGTTTTGCATGCTTTATGTAATCTACACATTTGTTTGATAGAAATTACTACTACGGGGATTCGTTCAAATCTCACCCTCCAATTTATGATGAACAGTGAAAGCTAGTAGCCCGAAGGACAAAGAGGTTGTTTAAAAAGAAGGTGGGCTGGTTGAAGAGCAGAGATACCTGTTATAATTCTGTAAATTGTATAGCAAAATATATGGGCAAGTAACTTTACTTGCTCTATGGAAATATTATTTTGTATCCTCTAAAAGAAGGAAGTGAGCATTGCCAGGTGCACGTATATGCTGTCAACCAAGAGCGTTGCTTTATTTTTAATATAATATTATAAGATTATATAGTATGAAATTATTTTAGGTGATAATAGATTAAGTTGAAAGCAGGGTTGATATTGGATCACTCATCAGTTATCTGAAGGTTTGAAATATTTGATCAACGGATTCCAATGTTAAAGGAAAAAAAAATTTCCCTGTCTTTTTCCAGGACGGAAACCTGGCGTTAGTGATTCACAGACGTTAAAATGATCCTATTAGTATATAAAAGTGAGGTGTTGCATTTATTGGCAAAATTCTACATTTGATTCTTTCATTTTGTACTAAGTTTTATTTTGATTTTAAAACTTTATACAATGCTTTTTTGGTTCTTTCATCTTAGCATTATCAATTTCATTAACAAAAAAAAATGATAATATTAAAAGTTTAAATGTTAACAAAACATTCACAAATACCAACATATTAAGTTTAAAAGAAAATCCCCAAAAAAAGTAATTTTTGAATTTCAAAATTCTAAATCAGGAATTACTAAGAAAATATGTTGTCCATTGCTTTTCAAGTATAGTTATTTTCTTTACTAATGCAGTAACTGATACTGATTTGAAATTTTGAAATTCAACAGTCTTTTTTTTGGGGATTTTTCCTAAGTTTAATTTCTTAAAATAACAATAGTTGACACAAAAAATCATCATTTCAAATTAACAATCTTAGAATTGGAGGATTGAAAAAATAATTTGTAAAATTAATGAACAAAACAAAAAAAAGAAAACCCTTTTGAAAAAACACTTAAATAACCTAAATTTTTATTTGGGTCATTAAATTTGTCTAAACATAAATCAGGTCACATGATCTAAAGAGGTATTTTAAAATTTCATGAAATGACTCTATCATTCCCGCGTTGCATAAGAACTCTTAACAATGGAAACCTAGTGTTTATTATTCAAAGTCAAAAAATTGATCAATGAGGTAACAATGAGTTGTTTTTTATATATATATATATTAAATCTTCCTTCTTTAATCTAAAAATATTATGGAGACAGAAAGTTATTAATTTAGAATTAAAATGTGTTAACTACAAAATGAAATATGTTAATTTTTAAGGTTGTATTGTAATCAAGTTTGATTGAAAGTCTTATTGCAAGTGCTATAGAGATAGAAAGTTGTGAATTTAGAATTAAAATGTGTTAACTTTGAAAGGGAACATGTTAATTTTTAAGGTTCTATTATGATCAAATTTTATTTAAGGACTTATTGCAAGTGATGTTTTTGAAGACATAACATTGTTAATTTAAAATTGAAACTTGTTAACTATGTAATTGAGCTTATTAATTTTCAAAATTGTATTGTAATCAAATATTATTCAAAAATTTACTACAAGTGTATCATGGAGATATCAAGTTGTTAATTTAGAATTAAAACATATTAACTGCAAAATAAAACACATGTTGATTTGAAATTATCTTTTGGTTTCTTAAAAAAAGGGCATTTGAGTCATTTCATAAGATTTTAAAATTCCTCTTTGAGTCATGTGGCATGATTAAGAGTTTGAGAGATTTAATAATCCAAATAAATACTTAGGTTATTTATTTGTCTTTATTAGGAATTTTCCCAAACAGAAACACTATAAAAAGTTAAATGATAAAAATATATTTTTACTTATTATATTTGTATATGATAAAAACCTAAAATAAGTTTTGGATTTGTTTTTAGCTAGGGATTGCATCTGAGCAATCATTCAACTCTCTTGAATGAAACAATGTATTTTTATTTTACTAGATATCTGAGCAACCTACTAATCTGAATTGAAGCTTTGCAATCAGGATGCCCCTCTCTAAGGGTCATTTTTAAAGAGGTAGTATTTCGAGCTCAATTGGTCCACTTTGTGATCTAGCCAATTAACCACTAATTAAGCCCTTAGGTGGTTCGTACAATAAAGACGGATAGTTAGAATCGAGTCTTTTTATTTATTATAAATTAGCTTCTTACTAAATCTAATTCCACATTACTAGGATTCAATATTTTAAACGATTAGATATATACTCTCAAATACGCATCTTATGGGATATACTATACACATACTAAGCTTAGCATCACGGCACATATAACTTATTCTAACATTATATTATTTTTTGTTTAAAAATATTCCAAAATAATTTAAATGTGCTTACTAAAAACTCCACTGCTTGTTATTAATATCTCCATATTACTTGCAAAATATTTGTTAAAAACTCAATTCTTATATTATATTCTCCTCTCATATGTTAATTTATTGAACACGTTTGTAAACATACACGTATATCCTGTCTACCATACTCACATAAGTACACAATTGAGTCCTAAAATCGGGGAGAGCCATTATTAGGTTTTAAAACAAAACTAATTGCCAAAAGGTATCAAACGGGCATCACAAATATCTTGTTATTTTCTAAATTAGAACTTGTGATTAACTTGTTAAGAAATTTTTTGGCGAGTATATTCTTTCTTTGGGCCCAAATTACAAAATAATTTTTCCCAATAAATATGCAAAAGTGTATATTTAATTCTTTAAGTTCATATTAGGTTTTATTGTGATCCATTAATTTTATAAATTAATCAAGGAATGTTAAGGCAAATATACTATATCTAATATGTGCGTGTATCACTTGATATTCATTGTGCGTGTGTGTCTATATAGATATATTATTGATTATAATACTAATGATATCTTGAATGAGGAAAATTATTAATATCAATTTTATTGCATAAGACACCTCATACAGAAGCTTTGGTTTCAGCTAACTCAACATCACCATCACCATCATCATCATCTTGAACCTTAAAATTTATGTACTGATACCTCACAGCAACGAAGAAGAAGAAACCCAAATTAAAAGCTCCAAGCCCAGCAATGAGATAGTAGAAGTATTCCAATCTCCCAACATTCAAATCGTTCGTTAGCCAATTCGTCCGATGATTAACCATCGTCATAATGAAGGTGCTCACATAACTTGCCACACCCCAAGAACAATACAACAACGAATTCGAAATACTCCTCATGTGTTCTGGGCATTGTCTGTTTAAAAACTCAACATTTCCAATAATATAAAATGCCTTACACATACCCATTAGGATCAACGGCACGGCGAGCCACATGGCCGACATTGGCGCGATCACGAGCCTGTTAGGTTTTGAGTTAGTCGAACCCCTTCGGGCTTGTTCCACGAACCCGGCTCCCACCATGGACACAACACAGAATACTAAACCGATTCCCATTCGTTGAAGCAACGTTATGCCTCCTTCATGGTGCGTAGTTTTTCTAAGTGCTGGTACGAGGACACGGTCGTAGAGTGGGACCCGAAGGACTATGGTGAGGAAGGAGAAGACTGAGAAAGAACCTGCGGGGATTTGGAAGCTGGGTCCGAGGTGTCTGTCCATTTTTAGGGCTTGTGAGATTGTGAATATTCCTAGAAGTATTATGGAGGTTAGGGTGGGGATATTAGTTGTCCAGATCGGCAAGATTCGAACGAAACATTTCACTTCTTCTACTTGTTGGATGCTAGCTAGTCTCCATGGATTTGCTTTGCTTCGATCTGGGTTTAACTCTCCTTCCATTATTATAGCAGCTTTGTTTAATACCCTAAAAAAACAAAGAAAGAAAGTTACAATCCGTTTTGTGAGCTCAAACTTGAGTTTCTTATGGTAATCTTGCTTATCTTACTGATTCTCATGGAAGAATTATATTATTAATTGTTTTTTTCCCGCTAAATATAAGAGCTAGTTAAGATCCTAAATATGAAGATCTTAATTCACTTAGTTCCCAATTTCATAATTTTTCTTCAAATTATCACTATTGATGATATACATATTAAGGGGCATCTATCAAAGCAGAGTTTTAATATAAATAATTAATGAGGATATTTTAGAAAAATCAATACACATTTTTATAGATAATTAACTTGAGGTATTTTTTTAATTTATACACATTAGTTATTTAGCTTGAATATTAAGGACTAGATGGAAAGAGTTGGAGGTTTGCAATTCATCAATTTTTCAGGGGAAAAAATTAAATTAGCAGAAGAAAGGGAACAGAAAAGCATAGGCCGTTGCACGTTTAGCCTACGTTAGATTAATACACAGCAGCAAACTCTCGTCTTTTAACTTTACATAATTTAATATTTTATATTGCTTTTTTATTTTATAAAATAATTTTTAATAACCTAACACTACAAGTAGTTTCATTGAAAAAAATACCACCATTTAGTTTATTTTTAAAAAAATAACAATTATTAATACAAAAAAAATGATTTAGTGTTAGAGATAGAGAGAACTGAAAAAAAAAACTTTATAGATTAAAGTTAGAGGATTAAAAAAAACTACTTTTGGTCCCTAATAAAAGAGCTAGTTGAGATTAAATTTAATTCTAAATATAATACTTCAATCCATATTATCCCTCTTATTTATCCAAACTAACCCCACTGATTGCATATGTTAGAGAGTTTGCAACTTTGCATCAAAGGTAGTCTCAATCCAAATGATTTAAGAGGGTATTTAAGGAAAACCAATACATATTTTTAATAAATAGCTAATTTAACTACTTTTCCTGATCTAACCAAATAAATTAAATGAATCTTATATTAAGGATTAGAGCTAATATACTTTTACCAAGTAGAAATGGTATACCTGAATTGGTTGGTCAGAGGTAGCTTTGTCATGACGCTAGTGCCCTTTTTTAAAGGAGGATCATAGAAGGCTACTCCATCTTTATCTTTATCTTCATCTTCATCATAAGGAAGCTCAACTTTTCTCTTTCTATAAGCAGCAACAAGAACTTGAGCAACTCCAGACAATATACTTCCATCTGGCTCCACATGCACATAAATCCTCGAACCAACGAAGAAAAACACCAAAGCCAACAACGTACACAAAGTAGGGATCCCAAAACCCAGAGTCCAACTCACAGAGTCTTGAATATACATCACTACAGTTTGAGTTACCAAATATATCAAATTCGTTATAGTGTACCTCCAATTGAAGAAACTGTTGATCCCTCTCCTTCCTTCTTCTGTCGATGCATCGAACTGGTTGATGCCAAACGGGAGACTACAAGGCTTTATACCAGAAGAGCCAATGGACAATAAGAGAAACCCCAGAAGGAGAACAAGAAGATGAGTCTTTTTGGGTTTCTCACATAGGTCCTGTGCTAGTTGTTGTGGTGTACATGGTAGAGGGTGCAATTCTGGTAACCATGCTGTTAGTGTCACAACCATCATTCCCTGCATTGTTGAATGGAAATTGATTAAAGATAAAAAAGTGTACGGTTGGTCCTTTAATTTTATATAAATTTTTTATTCAACCTTTTAATATTCAATATATTTTTAATCCTAATTATAATTTTTTATGTCAAACATTATTATTTTTAAAAATTAAACTTAATAGGTCAATATTGAAGAATACTTCATCGATATTTAAAATTTCAATATCAGCAATTTTTTTTTTAATCAATAACCGAACGGTAGTATGTTGTGAGATGAATCCTATCATATATATGACCTGTGAATATTACAGCTATTTTAAAAATATTATATTTACTGGTTGATTGAACTTGAAGGGCACTTGAGTCCCCACATAGAAGAATATTCCATATATATCAAATGGAGAAATCATTTCACTGCTTGTAGTGCCCAAAAATATGATAAAATGCGCTGCTTAGATATGTTCAATGTTAATTTACTGATCATTTCTTACTTGACCTTTATATATGTAGTGCGACGCTCTGTGGACTAAAGCATGACCTTGAACAGTAACCAGTCTCACTTTTTAATTAAACAGTTAAAAGATGAAGTAATACCCGCACTGATGCAAGTCTACCATTTAGGAAAAACACTGATGCAAGTCTACCATTTAGGAAAAATACTATCTCCGATTCATAGTATAAGAGCTAGATAATTAATTTACAAATATTAAAAAAATTAATTAAATTGGTTATTTGTAATGAATAAACATTATCTTATCTAAAATATCATTGTTAAACTCCTTGACATTTGTAATCACCATAAGAATTACTCGAGAGAAAAATAGATAAATATTAAAAACAAGGTGAATTGAGATCTTATGTTTATTATCAAATTAAATTTTCAACTAACTCTTATATTAACAATCGGAAGTAGTATATACACACCACACACGCATATATACACACACACACATACACACAAACAAACAAATATAGAGAGAGAGCGAGAGAGAAAGCAGAGAGTTATGTATTATACCAGAAGATTGGGGATGGAAGCAAAAGCAATGGTGTTGAAGCGACCGACGTATGCATCAGAAATGAAGGCGCCAATAAGAGGGCCGAAGTTGCAGAGACCAGACCAAATGCTCATAATATTTGCAGCATAAACTGTGTCTATGTGAAGTTCTCCCGTCAGATACACCAGAAAGTTCGCAAACATCCCATTCACTGCCAAGGTCGCGAACACTTCATTCCCTGTACACACACACACACACACACACACACACACATTATGATTCCAAAGAGAGACGGAAAAACTAAATTAATTAAAGAGATAAGAGAGACATATATTGGGGGGGGGGGAGACCTAGAATATAAGGCACGGCCTTCCATCCGCCTGGCTTCTTGTGGGTTTTGTCTCCATAGTTATTGTTCCTATCTTCATGACTTGCCATATCTCTCACTCACAGTCGAGAAAATTAGAAAACTTTAGCATCGAAAAGACTATTTTGAAGGATGTAACCGAATCTAATGAAAGGCTTTGGGTTGAGGGAATAAGCAAGGAGATCGACTTCACGCACTGATTTATAGGAAACAAAACGAAATGAATACTATATTAAATTAATGGTGGTGGTAGCAGGTAGGTTTTTTGGTTTTATTATTATTTTATTTATTTTTGCCACTTATAAATTGCTACCATGGAGCTTATTGCAATGTGTTTCACACATAAGATATTTTGATTATGATTAGTTTTTTTCACTTCATGTATTTTGTCGTGCATGTCTTTGATATATCGGGAATATATAAGAGTTATTCAACTTAACGGGCCTTGCAAGAAAACAGTGTCTAGCTACGAAAATGAGTTAAAGTACAGTCAATGTTCTAAAATTATTTTTAGTACGATTTTCTAAAATTTTTAGTACGATTTTCTAATACAATTTCAATATTATATGAGCCTTGTATTAAAGAATAGAGGGAGTATTTTTTTTCAGAAGTAATTTTTAGGGCAAAATAGCACTAACAATTTATTTTTGGATGCTAGTTAGTCATGCAACTAAGACAATACTTTTGGGTCTTGAGAATTAATAATGGGGTTAAAATTGCACTATTTTTAAAAGTATAAGCGTAAAATTGCTCCTAAAAATATACTCTAAGAGTAATACCGCTCTGGTCCTTATTACCAACGAGTATATTAAATTGATACAACTTTTCAAATTTCTCATTGTTAAATTTTTTTCTTTTTCTATATTTATAAATCGTTCTCACCTCTTTTTCTCTTTTGAATAGAAATTGGATCGGGTTAAAATTGTAAAATTCTGATTGATAACCCTATAAGCAACTTATATTTAGGATCGTATGTGCTCCTACAAATAACTTGTGCAATGAGTACTAGAGTGGTATTGTTCTAAGAATTACTTTATGATACTAATAAGTGCTACTTAAAAAATTTGGCTCCATATTATATTAAAAAAAGTGGTACTTAGAAAATACCTTAGAGTATTAAATGTACCTTACCCTTACAAAAATTAATGAATAATAAAATTGGTTAAAGTACAAATTTAATGAAGTATTCGCAAATACACAACTAATACCATAATTTTTCTTAGGTGCAATCATTCCTGGAAAAATTTCAAAATGGTAGACAAATGTTAATGCTGTTTATTTAAGCGAATTTCCACTACTTTTTAATGGTAGGCCTCATATGCTTATCTTCTAAAAGTTAATGGACGCGTGCTCCAATTAACGCTCATGATGTTCTTGGAGCACCGTTTCAAAATTTTCATGGGCATTCTTGTCAACGCCAACTGGATTTGCATGTTCAGTTGCTTGTGATTATGTCAAGACAGAACGTTTATCTTTAAGAAAAGCTTAGGTGATTTGAATTTTGGGAGTTCATCAAGATCAAGATATGCTTCTAAGATCAGAGGATACTTATAAAAGTACTTATAGATTGCTCACCAAAGTTTTTGAATTGATGCATCTTTGTTTTGTTAGTTGTTGAAAAATAACTAATAATAACAATTATCTCTGTAATCATTAACGTCATTAATTTTTATTGTTTCAAAAATTCCCTTTAAATAGGGATATATGGATATAGATGGAAGCAATCAATTAATCTTTCATGTAAGTTTTAGTTGGAAACAAAAAAGGTCTGTTTTTAACAAGTATATGAAGCATGGAAATTGTAACTAAAATCAGTTTAGCATTTGACGAGGCTCATGCAATAAAGAAGGTAAGCCCATCAGCTGATGACAAAAACAATAAAAATTATGCAGTTAGATCTTAATGCTTCCGGACTGACAAAAATTGATCTCAAGCCCAATGTGGTTTGAGGATATTCTAACTCTTATTAAAAAAAAAAATTATATAGTTAGACTACACCATTTAATCGCCCTCGCGCGCTCGCGTACACACATATATAGATCATTTAGTACACTCCTATTCAAGAATAGATTTGTGAAAACCCGATTTGTGATAACCCAATTTTGTTCGAGCCCCACAAAAAATATTAAATAAATGAAAAAAAAACAATTTAGAGCCAAAATTAATGTGTAAAAAATGGACATTTGTCAAACTTGAACACAAGACCTCTACACTGGAATGAACAAGCATGGCCAACCAGGCTAATGAATTTAATTGAAACCATTGAGCAATAGAAAATATATATAATATGCAACCGTATATGTTTTACAAAATTTAATTAATCACATTTTAAATTAAAAAATATAAATAGTAATAATATTTAATTAACTATATACATGATTTTATTATCTATATCTCTCACACATTTTTAATTAATTATATTATCTCCTTCAATGATTTTATTTCTCAATCCTCTCATACATATGTTCATCATCAAATATTATTATGTCAATTAAGTATGCTCACACTAATTTAATTATAATAATCTCTCACATATATTTAATTATGTTATCTCTTTCAATTATAATATCCTTCTCTCTCTCACACATACAGACTATCTCTCTTCCAATAATATTTACATCTACCTCTCACCTCTCACACACACTCTATACTTCATTACTTATCCCATCACTCAAACTTGCATACTTTTTCATGCATGCCTCCATCTCATTTCTCTCCCATGCATAATGTTTTTCTATTCCATCTCTCAAACATTTGGATATGGGATATGTGTGTTAAACACACACTCCAAACTTTCTTCCTCTCCCTTTCTCTCTCAAACACCATATTATCTTTCTTTTAGTCTCTCTCTAACACAAAAATACATAAAAAAACATTAATTATCAAAGTTACTTAATTATACAAATAAAAGATTATAATATAAAATTTTTACCAAAAAAATGATAAAAAAATGTGAAAAAACTTTCAGCGGCGACAATTTGTCACCGCTGAAAGCAAGCTTCATTGGCGACAGGAAGAGTCGCCTCTGAAAGGAGATTCAGCGGCGACAGTTAGTCGCCGCTAAAAACACATTCAGCGGCGACTTGAATTGTCGCCGCGGAAAGTGTACACTTTCAGTGGCGACTTGAATTGTCGCCGCCGTAGTGTACACTTTTTTGTCGCCGCTGAAAGTTGCAGCTACAGCGGCGACAATAATAAGTCGCTGCCATAACTATTACTAGTGTGTCGCCGCAGAAAAGGCCTGACTTTCAGCGGCGACAAGAATTGTCGCCGCTGAAAGTCACATTTTCAGCGGCGACTTCCTTTGTTGCCGCTGAAAGTGGTCGCTGAAAGTCCAGATTTTTGTAGTGAAAAGAGTAATATTCTTCTTAATTCTTTCTTGAAGGTTAAGTTTGAGAAGTCCAACATATAGCAAACCAAAAGGGAAAATTAAGAATATCCTCCCTATAATAATAACAATAAAATAAAAAATGAGAATTAAAAGTCAATTGAACTCTAAATTAGGAAATATCGGATGGAAGAAAAATAAGAGAATTCAAAAAATAAAATCAAAAATCCTCATTTAAGATGATTTGCTTCTCAATTTGGGAATATTTTTTGGTACCGTTATTGTGAAAAATTAAAACAACAAAAATAAAAATAAAAAATCACAATTTGATGATAATTTGGTACTTAAATAGGAAGTTATATTATGATTCATAATTGAGAAAAATTTAAAAACAAAAATAAAAGAAAAATTAGAAAACCCTAGATGGAACCTATAAATAAGAGAGTAAGGGTTGGAGGAAGGGACCCAAAATATTTCTGTGAAAAAGGAGGCAAGGTGAAATGTTCTTCTATTATTTTATTTTATGATAATGACATGGGTTTAGGAAGGAGGGAGGAGACCTAGTAAGAGGGGAAGTCTATTGCTCATCTTCTTTCCTCTAACTAAGGAAAACCTAGGTTCTTGTGGTTATTATCACATTTGTGAGTTTAAACAATATTGATGGCTAGAAGGTTGAATCAAATATAATTTGAGTTAATCTATGTTATTATTTTTGTATTTGATTCTCACTACTCCTCTTCCCTTTGATTTTTTCTCTGTAAATATGCTCCCAGCTATTATTTCTTGTGTGTACTCATCTTGATACTTACTTTCTCCTTTTTCTTCTTTTCCATTATTTTATTTGTTTTATTTCATTTTTGTTCATGTCTTTTTGTTTGATATGTGTATTTAGTTTTTTATCAAGTTATCACATAATGTCTTCTCTGTTTTTATCCAATTGATAAATAGAGCATCAAGTATGGATTTCTGTTCCTATCTGCTGTGTTTGACTTGAATTTCATGATGAATTGATTTTAGACGTTCTTTCTTCTTATTTTCTAAAGCGCTTCTTTTTTTTTTAATATGTACTATGTGAGGTTTTTGGAACATCTGGAAGCGTCTAGATTCATTAGTAAATTGTGTGGTGCTATGGGAGTCTCCGTATGAATTCCAATGTGGTTGCACAAGTTTTTTTTAATAAATAAAAAGGAAGGAAATAATTTTGGCCCATTGTTCACAAATGAATAATAAAATAAAAAGTTCTTTTTTTAAATGTATACACATATATATAATTTCAAAATGTTTTTCAAAGCCGTGTGAGGTTTTCAGAACCTCCACAAGCTCGAACAATCATTCTCCCATGTGAAGTTATTATGGGAACCTCCATAGGGAGGCTAATTCAAAATTTCTTTCAAAAAAATATTTTCTAAATAAAAATACAAAAATTGTTTTCATGAATTAAAAAAAATGAAAACCAACAAAAAATCCTTTTTTCAAATAAATCAAATAAACTTTTTTTCTAAAAGACATCAATCGAGTGACACACATTTATACCTCTGAGCTACGTAGGCTTTGATCCTCTAAAAGGTATGTAGGCTCTAAGTTTTTATCCTAGGTCAAGTCTAAGTTTGTAAATAATTTATTTTTTTCCTTTTGTTTTTTTCTCCTTTTTTATAAATAAAAAGTTTTAATTTCTTTTATTTTTTATGGTAATTAAATTATAATAATAGGCATATTATATTTGAGTAATTGACTTAGGTAAATGTTTTCTTGAATGGGTGTTGTGAGATGCCTAACACCCTCCTTACACATAATCGACTCCCAAATCCTATCTACCTATCTAATTTTCATAGACCATTTTTTTATGTTTGCAAAATTAAACTTTTAAATTTTTAGTGGCAACTCCTCTTTCTTTCTTTTTACGAAAAGGTTAGGATTCGGATACGACAAGAGTCTAAACCCAAATAATAAAAGAAGTAAGCTGAGGCTCTAAAATTCAAGTTTCGGCATGGTTTGGGTGTGATTGACTAGAAAAACAAAAATCTTCACTTACTTGAAGTTGGAAGAAATTGTACTAAGTCACGATTATTCACCTCATTCTCTCTTTGGCAGATTTCACAAAGTTGAAGGAGCATGGCTTAAGCACGGCAAAGGAAGCAGACCTATTACATTGTAGCAAAAAGAAGGTTAAGAGCTTGGGTGAGGATGAAAGTAAAGCTAGGTCAAAGAATTAGTCTCGATCTTTTAGGGAGATGCTAAAGGGAATTGGAGGGGCAAAGCTGAGGTTGTGCATGTTGATAAAGGACAAAGAAAGAAGATCAGAGAGGGTAATTTGATCATTAAACACAAAAGATGTAATGTGCTAATCCCTAAATTCATGCTATCTACTATGGTGATAGAGTAAATCTGTAAACCTTTTACATAGAGCTTGATTGTGAAACTCCTAGGATGGTCAATTGGCTTAAGCAAAATGGAGGAAAGATTATAGAGGATAGGGGCAAGAGAGGAAGTTGTCTCTATGATTGACTTGAGGAATAGTTTCTTCATGGTGACTTTTTCAAATAGATATATATGATTATGAAGTTGCTTTTGGGGGGGTCTATGGATGATTCAGGTCATTACCTAATGGTGAGGAAGTAGAAAAGGAATTTCAATTCAATATCAGAATCAGTAGTCCTAATTGAGGCTTATGAGGAAAGAACCCTGACGGCAATTGGAAATAGAATATGGAAGACGGTGAAGGTAAATGTATCTACCTCTATGTTAACAAAAGGAAGCTATGCTAGATTAGAGTCCAAGTGAACCTAAGAGAGCCATTACTACCAAATATAATTTTTGCAGGGAAGGAATATGTAGTAGAATATGAAGGGCTCTATTTACTATGCTATGGATATGGGAAATATGGACACTTAGAGTGCGACTACAAGGAGAAAGTGGAGGAAGTGGTGGATGTGGGAGAGGAGACGATGGTGATCAGGATAGTATAGCAAAGAAAGAGAATCAGAGGAAGACTTTTGGAGCTTGGATAACTGTTAAGAGGCAAAAGAGAGCAAGAACAGGTTACTTCAGAGGCATAAATAGGGAGAAAAGGAATACGGGATCCTATTTCACTGTGTTGCATATTCAAGAGAAGGAGTAAGAAAGGGACCTGGCTGTGGTAGAGTTATAGAAGGGAGAGCTGTCGAGAAATAATCATGTTTTGGTAAGAAATTTTAAAAGAAAATGAAGGAATAGAGGGAGCAATAAGAGGCCTTTAATGAGGAGGTAAGTAGTGGAGGAAACATTGTAAATGATTCATAGTAGGAATCAGATGGAAAGGGCAAAATAGAGGGATTGAGGTCAAAAATTCATCTAATAAATTAGTTAATGGCCAGAGAAGGGTTGTAAATGGAAGAGCATGCCTCAAAGAGATTAACCCAAATAGGTTGGTTGAGGAAGAGGTGTGGAGAAAGGGAACTTTTGACAGATAGAGCTAGTAGGTGACTCCCAGATTTGGGAGGTCAGGAGGAAGGGGTGATGGAATTTAAGATTATAATAGGACTCAAGGGAAGGTCGTGATGGCCCTTGACTATGATCATTTGACTATTAGGAACCGATTGTCCTATTCCCTTTGTCTTATGATATTGAATCAAAGGATTTTGGCGCATAACTGTAGGGGAATAGGAGGGAACAGATTAGAAAGAAGCTTGAAGATGCTGATCCAAGAGACGATTCTTGATGTGTTGGCTCTCCTTGAGACAACGGTATAGAGGCAAAAAGTAGAAATTATACTAAGGAAGCTCAGCTTTCAGGATTTTATAATCATTCCTGGAGTTGGTTTTTCTATGGGTATTTGGATAGCATGGAGAGAAGAAAGTGTAAAGTTAACTCTACTACAAGAAAACAAGTAATTTGGGCATTTCTGAATTCAATTTACAAGATAGAATGGTGTGTAACCTTTTCTTATGTCTCCTAGGGAAAGGGAGAAGTAGGAATTCTGGGAAATTATAAAAAAGATTGCTGACAATAAAAATGGGCCTTAGATAGTTGTAGGAGATTTAAATGATATAAGGGGAGAAGGGGAGAAGAAGGGGAGAGCTTGTGTGAATCAAATGTGATGTGCAAAGTTCGTTAAGAGAATTGATAGTTGTGGACTCATGGAAATCTAAACCTGTGGAAATAGTTTCACGTGGAGAGGTCCCTTAATCACAGGCTATGAGTGAATCTTTGAGCAACTGGATAAAGGATTATGCAATGTTGAATTGGGAAGGTCTTTTTAGGAAGCAAGAATTAGAGTGTTGCTAAGATTTAAGTGCTCTGACCACCATCCATTGCTGCTAGTGGGAATAAGGAAAGGGTGAGAAGTGGTGAACGACCATTCAAATTTGAAGCAGCTTGGTTGACGCATGACAATTTTAGTATTGTTATACAAGAGAATTGGAGAGGGAGAGATCTTAGAGTCAATCTGGAGAAGTTTAAAGGCATTATGTACAAGTAGAATAATGAAGTCTTTAAAAATATACAATATCATATGAGGAAAATCCTGGGCATATTAGATGGAATCCAAAGAAAATTAAGTTGGAGCTGGGAGGGTAGGGAATACTTGTTAAAATTGGACAAGAAGTTGCATAGGGAGTTAGAGGATGTAACACCTTATGTTTATACCAAATAACTTATCTTGCGGAAGCATTTGGAATCATTTTTGAAGACTATAAGTTATGAAAAATCAAGTTTGAAAATTTTCATTTACGGGTTACTATTCATTGTCACCCTAAAATATGACAACTTTGAAAATTCATAACTAATTGTCAAAAAATCAAAATGGAGTGATTCCAAGTTCTATGAAAAGCTCTTTGGATAAAATTTTGAGGAAAAATAGTTTCTGGACTGATTGCCTTGAAATTCGAGCCCAATTTTCTTTGAAAATGTTACTGTTCATTTGGTCATTTTCGGATTTTTACTTTATTTTTGCCTAACTTTAGAAAGGCATAACTTTCTGCTCGGTTATCGGAATCAGGGGAACTACCCCTCATTTTAAAGAGAAAAAATAAGATCTCTTTGTTCACCAAATTTCAAAACCTAAATCACTCATTTGTTCAAATGGTCATTGGTCAAACTTTAATCCCTTTTAGTTGACTTTTTACCCCCTTTAGAAGGGTAACTTAATTGACCACTTAACATCATAGCATACTATCTTTAGCTATATTAGCTATTTCTCATCATGCTTGGACTATTCTACTCATGCTTGTATACCTCTAGCCTTAATCATACTATTGGAAACTTAAAGCATGCTTCATATTACATTCCTCCACAATAAAAAGGTTTAAAGCCATATAGAGTTACTATGGCTTACTACCTCTTCAAGTAAGAGCCAACTCCTTTCCTTTGCCCTTGGATATTGAAGGCCCTAGGGTTTGTTTAAATATTGGGGTAAGATTCTTGGGGAATCTTAGTAGCAATTGCATACATTATCAAGGTCACACAATACATTGTAAATCAAGCTACATGCATACATACTTTAACTTTATGTTCATGCTATGCAAGGACATATCATCATAAACATTCATGGCACTCAACATAGCATAAGCCAAGGCATAATTTGTATGGAGAAAACATCATATAACATAACATTCTCATCGACTTCAAAGCATAACAGGTTAGCAAAACACATAGTCATAATCATACAAAGTAAGGTGACACTCTAATATAATGAATTGCAAAAGCTACCTTGAATGCTTTCCTTCCTTTTGAACTCTTTCCTCTTGACTAGATCTTTGCCCTTTATTGTGTATAGCCTATTAGGCAACCAATGACACAACATTAAGTATCATTGCAACTTCACAGCTTAACATAACCCCTTAAACCCCTTTTTCTTGATTTTTAGGGTTTATTTTTCTAGCTTTGATTTTTGAACTTTCTTGGGCTTTTCATACATAATTTTTCATGTAGAATCCATTTATCATATTAGTTTTATGGAAATCCAATCCCTTCCCATTGAACTTGACTTGGCCGAACCATATATATAATTATACGGAAAAGGATTTTCAACAAAACTAACATGTAATCACCTAATTCTTAACTTTTAACCATTCTTAATCTTAATCATACTTCATCTAAACCATTCTCTATCATTTTGATAAAATTTGAACAGCACTTTCCCTTAGGAAAATGACTTCCCATCATCATTAAAATAGCCTAAAACTAACATACCATCATTATAACTTGAAATAGAAAAGTTGTAGAAGCTTACCTTGCTTCCAAACGACTTTCTCTCACTAGAATTCTTCTCTTTCTCTCTCTACATGAAAATTTGCAAGAGGTTTCCTACTTGAAAGGTCTTGCATGAAATGAACATGCGGGGGGTATTTATAGGCTTCATATTTTACTAATTCCACATATGCCCTTCTTGCATAAGACTTAATCTTAGCCCTCTAATTTTTACCTTTTTCCACATGCACAAATCTTAGGCTATGTAGCTTAGTATGTTAACACTTGGATGATGAGTCATAAGGGCTTATGTCATCTCTTCTTATCCACTAAGATTAATTAGGCCTTAATCAAGGTTAACTCTCTTAATTCCTTGATTAACTTAGCTAATTGCCTTTCTAGAAACTTTTGACTTTTCAAAGTTAGATGGTTAAATCCTAGCCATCCAATGAACTATGTTTGCCATGTGTCAAGATCTTATGGAAGATGGCTTAAACCTTAATCATCTTACTTATCCCTAATTAGATTTTAATCTAATTTTATTTATTATTTTCTTTTTCTTTTTTTTTCTTTTCTTTTTCCCTTTCTTGGCTAATTTAGGTGTGACATGTGTCCTTGGCAATCTGTAGGAAATTTTATCACCCCTGTTGCCCTCACAGTCCACTGAGTCTTAATATAGTACTGGTTTATTTCATCTGATAGCCGAAAAATTCTAGTACCTCAAAATTCTTATATCAACTCATTATTAATTATATCTTAGTAAAGGAAACTTTCCTGATTAATTTCATAATTTTTCTCCCTGTATAACTCCTTAAATTGTCATTTCTTTAAAAACAGACAATCTACCGATATTAATTTAGTTCTAAATTCAATTAAAGCTAACCTCCTCATCATTTAGGGTTGGAATTAATTTTATAAATTTCCATAATTCCTAAAGGAATTTCCTTTAAATTTTCATAATTTTCTAAGATCTCTAGATATTTTTAATAATTAATATTGTCTAATTTTTCTTAATTTAGCCAAAATATTAATAATTAAAATAATTTTTAATAAATTATTTTCAACCTGTATTTACTTTCTAGACCTCAAATACCATTTTACGGTATTAATTCTATTTTCTATGATTTACTAGAAATTTTTAGGATTTCTAGACACTAATTACGATAATGCCTTTTATAGACTAATCATTTTAAAAATGACAATTTGGTCCTTTTTCAGTTCTCACTTCAATTGTTGTGCTATTCATCTATCATCTATCTCACCTGGCCTTGGTCAACCCTAAATCTTTCTTAATCATGCTAAAGATATCAGGGTATGACATATTTTCCTATTTCTGGGTTTGAAACTTTGGGATGTTACAGAGGAAACCTTAAGGTAAGAGAAAGTTTTGTGGTTCTAGAAGTCAAGAGGAGAATGTATAAGAGATAGTTATAGAAATACAAAGTTCTATCACTTAAGAATGATTAATAGAAAGAAGAGAAACAAAGTGTTAATGTTAAGAAAAGATTATGAGACTTGGGAGGAAAAGCCTGAGAAATTGAAGAGAATAACAATGAGCTATTTTAAAAGTCTCTTCTCAACTGAGTATGAGGAAGAGAGAAACAATACTGGGGTTTTAAGAACGAGAAGCACTTTTCCTGAGGTCGATGAGTTATATATGAGAAGTTTGGAGGAGTCGGTTACTAAGGAAGAGGTAAAGAATGTAATTTTTAATATTAGGGCTTTTAAAGGCCTAGGTTTAGACGGCTACTTTGCACTCTTTTTCCAGAAGCAGTAGAGGATGGTATTGGATGAGGCGTATATGGAGGTATATGGAGAAGATGTGGTCTAGTAGAGGAGATTTAAAAGAAATAAATAGCATTCTGCTAGTTTTAATCCCTAAAGTTAAGAGGCCTGAAACTCTGAAACAGATGAGATTGATAACACTTTGTAATATTATATACATAGTTTAGCAGCTAAAAAGGTTACTGAAGGAGGTAATAGCTCCAAACTAGGTGAGTTTCATGCCTGGTCGGTAGATACAAGATAATATAGTGATTTCCCAAGAAGTGATACATATTATTCAAAACGTAAAGGGGAAGAAGGGTTTCTTTGCTATCAAGTTTGAATTGGAAAAAGCATATGATAGGTTGAATTGGAGGTTTATTGAGAAGCTATTAGAAGAGCTGTGGCTTGGTGGAAGGATGACAAGTTTGATAATGAACTGTGTTGAAATTGTTTGAATATAGGTCCTTTTTAGTGGTGAAAAGACTGAAGTTTTTTGTCCAAAAAAGGAATAAGACAGAGGGATCCTCTTTCGCCCTATTTATTTATGCTGGGAATGGAAAAGCTTACACATATAATGCAAGATAAGAAGAGGGAGAGAAGGTAGAGAAGTATGAGAATGGGAAGAGGAGGACTAGCTAGAGATAACACATTTGATGTTTGTGGATGATGTATTATTGTTTGGGGAGGCAACTGAAGAGAAAATGAAAGGTACCCTAAGATGTCTTGAACAGTTTTATAGAGTGTCTAGTAGAAAGTTAGTTTAGTAAAATTAGCTATTATGCTTTTAAGAAATGTTAGAAATGAAAGAAGTAAGAGTTTGGTTGAAATACGAGGTTTCCAAGTGGTGGATGACTTAGAAAAGTATTTGGGACTTTTCCCGTCCCATGGGAAAGCTAAAGTTAGGTAGTTTGGGTATGTATTGGAGAAGGTTAAGAGAAGGTTGTCTGGCTAGAAGGCATGGTGCTTAAGTATGGCTGGGAGGGTTATCTTAAGAAAATCAATAATAGGAGCAATCCCTATCTACCTAATGACGGTGACAGAGTTGGCTAGAGCACTGACAGATAAGATTAAAAAATTTTAGGGAAGTTTTATATGGGGACATGAGGTTGTAGTCAGAAAGGCCTATATGGTAAGCTAGAATTAGATCAAAAAACCAAGGGGTTTTGGACGTTTGGGGATGCTAAACTTGAGTGTGATAAATAAAGCTTGCCTACTAAAGCTAGGTTGGAGACTAAAATCCCAAGAAAGGGGGTTTTGGAAAGAGGTGCTCCTAAGGAAGTATAATGAGGGGAATGAGCTGCCTTTAATCCTAAAAGTTACAGCAGCAAGCTCTACTATTTGGAGAAATCTAGAGAAAGTCTGGGAGATATTGGATCAGAACATATGGAAGGGGTGTAGCAGATGGAGAAAGTATAAAGTTCTAGCCAAATTGCTAGATTGATAATAACACTAAGTTAGAAAACTTCCATAAAACCGATGAGATTATGGACTGAAAGTTGAGAGTTGCAAGTGTTACTAATAAAGATAGAGGATGGAGACAGGAGGTAATAAGGGAACTTATGGATGAGAGACCAGTTAATAAAATTAGAGCAAAAGTTCCTCCTAAAAGAGGGAACAAGACTGATAAGGTGTTATGGAAGGAAAAAAAAATAGTGATTTTTTAGTAAAGAGTGCTTATCAGATGTGGTGTAAGGAGAGATGGGTGAACAAGGAGGAGATCTGGAGCCTAATCTGGAAATGGTTAGGTCCTGAAAGGATTAGAACGCTTTTATGGTTGGCAACTAATAAGAGGTTGTATACAAGGGACTGGAAAAACCAAAGATAGGGAGCATTAGAGAAGTGTGATATGTGCTAGGAAAGGAAAACAACCCTCCATGTTATAAGGGACTGTAAAGTGGCAAAGGAGGTTTGAAATATTATGGGAGTTAATTCTACAAATACAACCAAACAACCCATTTCAAATAGGTTCAAGAAAAATTTTAAAAAGCATGAGAAGGTTAGGGGAGTATCATGGAATGTGGCTTTTAGAATGATCTGCTGGAGTCTCTGAAAGGGAAGAAACTTACAACTCTCCGGTCCTGAGGAGAGACAGTTAGATAGAAGAAGTCAGGTCTTCAAATCCCTACATTTTTCCTTGTATAAGATTGGAGGATTTGTGTGTGAGTATTGGGAAGGAGCCTAGTGAAAGAAAGTGGAGGGTCCCATAGAAGAGTTGGGTGAAGCTAAATACTAATGGGGCTTATAAGGGAAATCCAGGTCTAGCAGCGTGTGGGGAAGTTTTAAGAAATAAGGAGGGGGAGTGCATTGGGGGATTCTCGGCATTGGTGGGATAGGGTGATGCTGAGAAGGCTAAGGCGTGAGCAGTGAAGAGAGGACTAAAGATGGCTTGAGATATAAGAGCAAGAAAGGTGATTTTGGAGAATGATGCTTCAAAGATACTATAAAGGTTGAAGGGGAAGGAGACAGCTGCTTCCTTCAGATGCTGCTTATAGACCTACATTTTTAAACTTCTGGATTGATACTGGAAAATTAGGGTAGAGAATATAAGTGGAGATGTGAACAAAGTGGTGGATTAGTTGGTAAAGATGAGTTTCTCTTTACTTAAGGCCCTGAGAATGTGGTTGGAGGCACCGCTAGAGCTAATATGAATGCTTAAAGAAGATAGAGTACTAGGTGTAAGTGTTTTAGGGGAGCGGATGAGAATTATGGTCGTGAAAGCTAGATAGTCCCTTTTGTTCCCGTCACACCTTACTATATCATCTTAGGGTTTAATTAAAACCATTTTGGATTAATTAGATGGTCTTGGGCTCAATTTTATCACAAAAACGCTGATTTTCGGATTTTTACTATTCATCAGGTAAAAATCTAGTTTTCTGGCCTAACTTCAAAAATTCATAACTTAATTTATAAAAATCAAAATGGAGTGGTTCAAAATTATACAAAAATATATTTGAATTTTATTTCAAGAAAAAATAATCTTGTGAATCAATTCCATTTGAAAATATATCAGGTTTTTGTGGAAGTCACCTCTATCCATTTGGCAAAAACCCTTTTTCCAGATTCTGGACCTTAAATGTGAAAACTCACTAAAAATCGTGTAGTTGGTCATTTTTAACGTGCTACCTATCAATTTGAAGCTCATGACGTCAACTTTAAGTGTATCAAGTTTTGTACAGAAATTCATTCAGGAACTTAATCAAACGTGGATCTAATTTGGCGTCCTGCTTAGGGATTACAGCACCAACCATACATACTTATACATAACCAAATATAAATGTTTCCTCATAGTTTATCACCATATTTATCCTTGGATTTGTAGCCTCCCTTTTGATGATACAGTCCATAAAATATTAGGTTACATATGGGGGATGAGATTTCAATGAAATCCCAATAGCAAGATCAATCAACCAAAACATTAACATGCATCAATTACAAGCGTTCCAACCTTTTGCTATTAATAGGGAACTACTTTACCTCGTACATGTAGCACTCTAATATGAAATAGCCAAGGCACATAAAGCAAGGAGTATAGGTACACAATCATCATCATCATCATCATCTAGCTCAACCACATAATAGCACATGAAATTGCATAGCAATCGATGTAACACTCAACATTAAGGTTAATTAAATCTTACTATCTTGATCCAATGCTCTTTGATTTTCTTGTTCTTCTTTCTTGCTTCCATAAATGCCAAACCCTAACATGGAAATCCACAAAAAGGACAGTAAGAATCATCAACCATTCCACATAAAAATCAACAACATAACTCAAGGACAACCTTTGTCCCTTAAAGCTTCCACCTTTGTCCTTTAAATTCTAGAGTTTGGTTTCCATAAACCCTAAAAATTCCCTTTTGACTCATTCCCACATGATTTTTCATGTAGATTTTAAATATCTACTTAGATTTAAGAAAATAAAACTTCATCTTCTGGTTTTAGCTTGGCCGAACCACTATGGTTCATTTTCTAAAAATTACAACTTTAGCTTTAATGCCTCCAACACTTGTTCTTTAGGTTTATCCTATACCATTTTCGATTTAGAACACAATGGAAGCCTCAAAAATTTGAAAAACACATCCTAGGGTCTAGTTCTTGCTTTGACCGAAATGGTTCTCATGCAACATAACAAAGAAAACACTCCAAAATCAACCTATAACCACTTGTAACCACTAGGATCTATCATGCTTTGAAGTGTTCTAGCAAGATTTAACAACCAAACTCCCTCTCCTACTCAAAGAGCATTTTAGTTAGCACCTAAAGAGAGGATAAACAGAATTTTTCAACCATCAAACTCAAGAGAAAAAAGCAAAGAACAACATAGAATCAACTACCAACCTTAATTCCAAGCTTTCTTGATCTAAAGTGGTTGATTCTTCCTTGTTTCCACCTCAAGCTCTCTCTTTTTCTCTCTTTTCCCTCTTTGGTCAAAACATGATCTGATTTAGGGGGAGGAAGAGCTAAATTAATGCACCAAAATATCTCACCTATCAACATTAATGAGAAGCCAAGTGTTAAAAGCCTACTCCTTTTTGAAATTTCCCTCTTAATCACTTAATTCTAATTGTAATTAATTTCCAAAATTCAAACTCTCCTCCACTTGAGACTTAACACTTGGAAAGTTTAATTACAATTCATTAGAGGCTTGACAAGTGGCAACTTGTGGGCCAAGTAAAGTGTAAGATTCTAGTCTTCACTTTATTGGTGCACTTTTACTCCGAGTTTAATTTCTTTTCTATAATTACAGTACTCTAGCCTCTGTAATTATTTTCTATCAGATCCATAAATTATTCTGCTCATTTTTCTCTTCCTAGATTGCCCTCTTTGTCTCAAAATTAATTTCCCAATAATTAACTAAAAAGGAAAACAGTTCTTTCTCTTTATTGATTTTTCCACTTTTCAAAGGAATTAGAAAAAGTCTTGGATATCTGAGGATTTCTTTTTAATCCCATAATTTCTTATAATTCCTTGGGATATCATAGAATTTTTCTTGGGATCTTATTCTCCTTCCCAATATTTATTTGAAAATTTCCAAATAAAAGGCCTTAAACTAGCTTAAATCGCCCTTAAATTCCTTTGTAATTTCTCTAAGGGCAATTTGGTCATAAAATCAATTTTATAATGCCATATGATTCTCAAAGGATATTATTCTTATTTTTTTCTTAATTTTCTAAGACTTGAAAATATTATTCCATAATTATTTTTGACTAATTTTCCTTAATTAGTCAAACTTTTCATAACCGGCTTGGAAAATTATAATAATTATTTTCCACCATAAATATTCTATTCCTCCTTATCCTTTTTGGCCATTGAATATTTAGGAATATCTTTGTTCCTAATTGCCATATTACTTGTAGACCCAAAAACAAAAATCTCTACTTACGTTACGGAGTTCATGAGCAAAAAGCACCTCAAGCCTTCAAGGATATCATCCGAGGTATTCCAACACCTATTAATCATGAAAAATATTGTACAAAAGTCGGACTCTAATTATACATAGGAAAAGTTTCTTAAAAATGCACTTAAATAACTCAGATTCTGCTTTAAGTCATTAAATTTATTAAACCTCTAATTAGATCACATTACTCAAAAAAGAATTTTAAAATTGTATGAAATGATTTTATTGCCCTTTTTATTTATAAAAAAGTAGGAGATCTCTAGTGGATGTGAGATGACATCCGGAACCATCCATTTCAACTCCCTTGAATGAAATAGTGGATTTTAGTCCATACAATGTAGATGGATAGTTAGAATTGACTCTTTCTATTTATTATAAATTAGCTTCATATTAAATCAAATTACATATTACTTGGAGTCGGTATTTTAAACAAGTAGATATATTATCTAATATATATGGCACTTGATATTAATTTTGTGTGTGTGTCTATATAGATATATTATTGATTGCAATACTAATGATAGTGTTTTGAGTGAGTGAAATTATTGATTTCATTGCATAAGACACCTCGTACTGAAGCTTTGGTCTCAGCCTGTTGTGATATTTGTGTAGGTATGTCAAAGAAAAGGCATCACATTAATTGGCAATGTAAGAGTTAGATTGAGCACCCTCTTAATGAGCATATTGTGAAAATTCAAGTAATATGTTGGCAAGAAAAAATTTATCAGAATACGCCTCATGTTATTAGCATTTAAAATAGAAATTGAAAGTTGAAGAATTTAAGGCTTTCAAAAGATTTTACAATGCCTTAAAGATGGAATGTTTGAAAATTTTTAATGGATATTTATCATTTAAATACGTTGAAGATTTTAAACATCAAACGGTGGAAGATTCTAAACATTAAAATTGCTTCAATGCATTAACTAGCTAAACATTAAATAATGATTTTGAAAGATTGAACGGATTTTCCATTTACTTCCAATGTCCATAATACTTGATTGCATGCAATGTATAAAACTGACGGTTTAATGTGATTAAGAGGCTGCCAATGTTTCAAAAATGAGGCCTATAAAAGGATGTTTCAGTCTAAGGTTTGACACACTACTCTAGAGTTTTTAAGCTCCTCTCTTTTCCCTCCTATGTGTTCTCCTACCTGCTAAGTTTACTATTATCTTCTGCTGTTCTGCTCACCCTGTTTTACAGGAAGAATTCGTTTAGTCTTGGAGAGTGTTGCATCCTTATCTGCTAGTGGTTTGGAATAGCACTTAAGATTGTTGGCGGCAACACCTACAAAATAAACAGTTAATCTGAGTCACGTTGATGGAACCAAAAAAAAAAAAAAACAGCAATCTTAAGAACTATTGCCATTATGGAACAGCCTTACAATGCTGCTGGTTAAAATGACAATGATGCTATTCAAATTACTATTGTCCCGATGGCAGTTCCTATTCCTAGGCCATTCCCTGACACTTCAAAATAGAGACATTTGATGAAAAGAACTTCAGGCAGTAGTAGAAGCAAGTTTATTCTATCTTTGACATGTATGGAGTAACTGCTACTCTTACTTAGTCCGACCAACCCAGGATGTTGATCAGGCCCAAAAAGATATTTAGACACATGTTAATAAGGTTTGTAAACACACTCTTATCAGTACTTTATCGATGTATATTGTGTCTATGAGAAAGCATACAAGATATGGGAATCTTGTCACACCCTAAGTTTTGGGCCTAAGAATACACGGATTAGCCTAAGATAGGTAGGCTGCTAAATCCCTATGAGCAGGAGTCCCAGAAATGTAAAAGGAATGTTGAAGGGTTTCAGGGACTAAACTGTAAATAGAGAAAGTTTTAGGGACTAAAATGTAAAGAAATTTGAGGCTCCAATAAAGTCTCAAGGCCCAGAAATGAGAAAAGAGGTTAGTTCAGACCAAAGATTATCATAGAGGCCATAATAGGATGATTTATGAGGTTTACTTGACTAAGGCAAAACTGTAATTTTGGAAAGTTTCGGGCCAGGAATAGGTAAAAATGGAGGTAATACCCAAAAAATTTTAGAAAAATCCAAAAAATGAAAAATGACATTTTAAGGCCTGTATATGAGGAGAAATGATGAAAATGCCCTTGAGTTGATTTAAAAGGAATTTATAAGTTTATGGCTCAGTTTGAGATGTAGAGGTAGATTTAATTGTGAGTCATAAGAAAACCTCAGAAAATTATGGTAAAAGGGGGATGTATGATCTAAGAGGCTATAGAATTTAGAAAATTAGTCTCAATCCCAGAAGGCCAGTAGAATGGCTTTAATATTTTTTTTAATGCCAAAACTACAGTTTATGGGTTTGTTATGAGAAATTTAAAAAGAAATACTTATGGTCTGAGTTATGATCTGAGAAAATTCATAGATTTTCTATAGAATTAAACAAATTTTATGGTATAAATAGATGAATTTTTAGAGTTCAAGATTGGATAAAATGCTCTAGTCAAATGTTAAATAATTAATGTCCCTTAATTAGGAAACAGAGTTAGAAAATATCTCAGATATTTTGAGGAAGACAAGTTCAACTTGAATTCTCTTCTTCTTTCCCATGTGCTTCATTTATGAGGGTGATGAGTTATCATATGAGTCACCAGAAGATATTTTATGGGCAGTAGAAAAATTAGAATGTAATACTGGTAAGTGTTAGACAGTTCCCTATCTACCTGGTAGAGCAAAATTTCTACTATGTGACTCAATAAGGTTGACTAATTGGTCAATAGTGTTGACTATTTTTTTCCCTCTGCTCTTCTAAGGTGGCGCCATATATGTGCCTTTTATTGGCCAATATCAATTATTAAAAATACCTAGAGATCTCAGAAAATTATGAAAAATTAAAGGAAATTTATTTAGGAATTATGGATATTTATAAAATTATTTCCAACCCTAAATGATGAGGAGGTTAGCTTTAATTAAATTTAAAGCTAAATTAATATCGGTAGATTATCTGTTTTTACAGAAATGACAATTTAAAGAGTTATATGGGGAGAAAAATTATAAAATTAATCAAGAAAGTTTCATTTACTGAGATATAATTAATAGTGATTTGATATAAGAATTTTGAGATACTAGAATTTTTCGGCTATCAGATAAAATAAACCAATATTATATTATGATTCGGTTGACTGTCAGGATAACCAGGGTGGTAAAATTTCTGACAGAATGTCAAGGACACATGTCACGCCCAAATTGGCCAAGAAAGGGAAAAAGAAAATAAAAAGAAAAAGGAAAAGAAAATACTAAATCAAGTTAGATTAAAATTTAATTAGGGATAAGTAAAATGATTATGGTTAAGTCATCTTCCATAGGATCGTGACACATGGCAAACATGGTTCATTGGATGGCTAGGATTTAACCATCTATCTTTGAAAAGTCAAAAGTTTTTAGAAGAGTAATTAGCCAAGTTAATCAATGAATAGTTAACCTTGGTTAAAGCCTAATTAATCTTAATGGATAAGAAAGATGACATAAGCCCTAATGACTTACCATCCAAGTGTCAACATATTAAGTCACATAGCCTAAGATTTGTACATGTGGAAAGAGGTAAAAATTGGAGGGCTAAGATTAAGTCTTATGCAAGAAGGGAAAATGTGGAATTAATGAAAAAGGAAGCCTATAAATACCCTCTCCTACATGTTCATTTTGTGTGAAGCCTTTCAAGTAGGAAACCTCTTGCAAATTTTCATTTAGAGACAGAAAGAGAAGATTTCTAGTGAGAGAAAGTCATTTGGAAGCAAGGTAAGCTTCTACAACTCTCCTATTTCAAGTATAATAATGATATGTGAGTTTTGTGCTATTTTAATGATGATGGAAAGTCATTTTCCTAAGGGGAAGTGCTGTCAAAATTTTATCAAAATGATAAGGAATGGTTTAGATGAAGTATGGTTAAGATTAAGCATGGTTAAAGGTTAAGGATTAAGTGATTACATGTTAGTTTTGTTGAGAATCCTTTTCCCTATAATTATATATATGGCTCGATCAAATTGAGAAATGTAGGAGGGAAGATGTTTCAATTCAATTTGATGCTTCCAATGAGTTTAAATGATGATTTAGTGTAGGTATATATTAAGGGATACTGGAAGCATTAAAAATTGAAATGAAAATTTTGAACCTATTTATCCCTATGGTTCGGCCAAGTCAAGTTCAATAGGAAGGGATTGGATTTTCATAAAACTAATACGATAAATGGATTCTGTATGGAAAATTATGTAGGAAAGGCCCAAGAAAGTTCAAGAATCAAAGCTAGAAAAATAAACCCTAAAAGTCAAGAAAAAAGGGGTTTAAGGGGTTATGTTAAGTTATGGAGTTCAAGTAATGCTTAATGTTGTGTCATTGGTTGCCTAATAGGCTATACACAACAAAATGGCGAAGATCTAGTCAAGAGACAAGAGTTCAAGAGGAAGGAAAGCCAACAAGGTAGCTTTTGCATTCCATTACTTGTTAGAGTTACTATACATTGTATGTTCATTGCTATTTGTTATGATGTTATGCCATGATGCCTCCATGCATGTATACCTTGGTTTATGCAAGGTTGAGATGATATGTTATGTTTATGATGTTATGTTTTTCCATGGCAAGTACATAATACTCAAGTATGTATGTATGCATGTAGCTTGAATTACATTATGATGTGTAACCATAGTAATGTATGCAATGTGCTACTAAGATTCCCCAATAATCTTACCCCCATAATTAACAAACCCTAGGGCCTTCAACCTCCAAGAGCAAAGGAAAAGAAGTAGCTATAGTGGAGAGTTAAGTTTGCCTCAAGAAGTAGAAGAAGAATGAAGAAAAACCTTATGTTGGATGAATGTAATTAAGAGTATGCTTTAAGGTTTTAAGTTATGGATATATGCTAGCTTATTTGTTAATATGTGAAAGCATGCTAGTATTGTCCAATATGCATGATTATATGGTAGGAGAATTAGTATGCAAGTACTTGGTCAAGTAAGACAATTTATCCTTCCAAGGGGGATAAAAGTCAACATTATGGACCTAAATTTTGACCAAAGTCAAATTAAGCGATTGAGTGAGTATAGCCATGAGATTCAGTGAGCAAATAGATGGGATTTTTCTCTTTAAGATGAGAGTTGGTTTACTTAAACCTGATAACCACACAAGAAGTTATGCCCTTCCAAAGTTGGGCTAAAATAAGTGGAAAATAGAAAAATGACCATATGAACAGTAAATTTTTCAAGAAAAACTGGGCTTGAATTTTAAGGCAATCAGTCTAGAAACTATTTTCTCTCAAAATTTTATCCAAAGAGCTTTCCATAGAACTTGAAATCACTCAATTTTGATTTTTCTACAATTAGTTATGAATTTTCGAAGTTGCCACATTTTTGGGTTACAATGAATAGTAATCCGTAAAAGAAAATTTTCAAACTTGATTTTTCATAACTTGTAGTCTTCAAAAGTGATTCTAAATGCTTCTACAAGGCAAGTTAATTGGTATAAACATAAGGTGTTACAAATCTCTTATCCTCAAGTATACTGCTAAGGGTGCTGGGAAGCAGAATTTGTGGTGGGGAATTTCTACAAATGGGAGATGACTGAAGAAAAAGATATCAAGTTTCAAATTAACAAGTACCATAAATTGTTAAAGGAGCTTTGTGCTGAGAAGATTAACTTACTAGATGAGTTCGTAGCTGACATACTAGTCAAGAAGTTGTCAATGAAATGGAATGACTACAAATAACAATTGAAGCATAAATAGAAGCAGTTATCCTTATCATATCTTATTACCTACATAACAATTAAAGACACAAACAAAAAGGCTATACAAACTGCAAAAGGGAAGGAAATAGCTACCAAAGCAAACTTGGTAGAAGTGAAACCGTGCTCTTAGAGGTATGGTCCCAAAAACAAAAATAATAAGAATAAAAAATCTAGTTACAAATCTAAGGACTCTAACCCTAATTTGAAAAAGAAAGGTAATTGTGTTTTGTTTGTGGAAAGCCAAGGCACCATGCAATGCAATGCAAAAAGAAGGCTACTTAAAAGGGTGACAATCTGCCTAAGCTGAATGTAAATTTAGTTGAAGGAGATAATGGTAGTGATAATGAAGTCACAGCTGTATTATTTTCTCAAGCCCTTATTGCGTTTGATGTGAAGAAATGGGTGGTAGATTTAGGAGCCACTAAGTACATTTATGCGAATAGAGAGATGTTTACCTCTTTTGAAGAAGGGGAAGGCCACATCTACCTCGCTAACTCCCAAACTGCAAAGGTTCAGGAAAAAGGAAAAATGGTATTGAAACTCACATTAGGAAAAAACCTGGCACTGAACGATATGTTGTATGTCCTTAATGTCAAAGCAAACTTAGTCTCTGTGGTGCCACTTGGGAAAGCTGGGGTTAGAGTGTTCTTTAAGTCTGACAAGGTTGCTATGACTAAGAATAATATTGTCATTGGGAAGGGATATTGTAATCAGGGTCTGTTTGTTTTAAGTGTTGCTGAAACTAATGAAAATGCATCTTCTTCTGCTTACTTGATTGATTCTTTTGATATGTGGCATGATAGATTAAGACATGCTCATAAATCATATATAAAGAGAATACAAAATCTTGGGCTAATTTATGGAACTAAAAGTAATGATTTTAACGAATGTGAAGTTTGTGCAGAAGCTAAATTAGCTAAGAAGGCACATTTTTGTACTCAGAGAGAAACTGAATTGTTATCTTTAATTCATACTGACTTAGGGTATTTAAAACAAGTTCAAATTAGAGAAGGCAAAAGATATTATATCACTTTTATTGATGATTTTTCAAGATATACTAGATTATATTTGTTGAGAAATAAAGATGAGGCTTTTGAAAAGTTTCTTTTGCATAAAGCAGAAGTAGAAAATCAACTTAATAAAAAGATTAAACGAGTTAGGTCAGATAGGGGAAGAGAGTATTTATTATTAAATGACTTCTGTGGAAAAAAAATGGTATAATCCACGAAGTAACTCCTCCTTATTCACTTGAGTCTAACGGTATTGCAGAAAGAAAAAAATAGAACATTAAAAGAAATGATGAATGCTTAGTTGTGAGTTTTGCTGCACCTAATAATTTGTAGGGTAAAGCTTTGTTGTCTGCTTGTTTCTTATAAAATAGAATACCCTATAGAAAAAATAAAAAGACACCTTATGAATTATGGAAAGGATTTGTGCCTAACCTTAAATATTTAAAAGTGTGGGGGTGTCTTGTAAAATTTTTATTACCTGATTTTAAAAAGAGAAAGATTGGTTTTAAAACTTCTAATTGCATGTTTATTGGTTACGCTCAACAAAGTACTGCCTATCACTTTCTAGTTTTGAAAAGTGATATTTTGGATCCTAATGCCATTGTTGAAACAAAAAATGCAAATTTTTTTGAAAATATATTTCCTTTGAAAGTTAAGTGTGTTCCTAAAAGAATTAGAAACTCTAAACAAAGTTTAAACGATGGCTTAGTTGAGAATTTAAGGAGAAGTAAAAGGTAGAGAAAAGAAATATCTTTTGGAGATGATTTTTATACTTATTTGATACAAGGTGATCTGAAAAATTTTGATAAAGCCATTTCTTCTCCAGATTCTCAGTTTTGGAAAGAAGCTATTAAAGCTAAAATAGATTCTTTAACTCAAAATAAAATGGAGGTTTTGGTTGATTTGCCTCCAAGAGTAAAATCTATTGGGTGCAAATAGGTTTTTAGGAAAAAAAATATTTTCCAAATGGGTCAATTGATAAATACAAGGTTAGATTAGTAGCCAAAGGTTTTACTCAAATAGAAAACATTGACTATTTTGATACGTTTTCTCCTGTGACAAGGATTTCTTCTATTAGAATCATGATTACTTTAGCTTTGATCCACAACCTTTTTATTCACCAAATAGATGTTAAAACAGCCTTTTCAAACAGTGATTTAGAAGACGAAATTTATATGACCCAACCTAAGGGGTGTATATCTCCTGGGCAAGAAAACAAAGTTTGCAAATTTGTAAGTCTTTATATGGTTTGAAACAATCGCCTAAACAATGGCATGAATAGCTAGATCAAGTTTTGTTTAGTGGTAGCTTTTCTACTGTTAAGGTAGAACTGTGCGTTTATATAAAACTTGTAAATGGTAATTGTGAGATTATTTGCTTATATGTGGATGATATGCTTATTTTTGGTACTAGCATGAATGTTGTGCTTGAAACAAAATGTTTTCTTGCTTCAAATTTTGACATGAAAGATCTAGGTAAAGCAAACATGATATTGGGTGTTAAAATCATAAGAAATGAATGTGGCATCCTACTCCTGTTAGTACTCTTTATGTTTCCAAGACGCATTTAATAAAACATGAAGGAGATCCAATTGCTCAATCTAAATATATACAGATTATTAGGAGTTTGTTGCATTTAATGAACCATACCAAGCCAGACATAGCTTATGTTGTGTTTAGGTTGAGCATATATACTCACTGTCTGAGCAGTAAGCATTAGGAGGCTCTGCTAAGGGTATTGAGTTACTTGAGGGTACCATGAACTATAGTATACTACATAGTGGATTTCCCACTATATTAGAAGGATACATTGATGCTAGCTTGGTTTCAGACTTAGATGAGACAAGATCCACTAGTAGCTATATTTTCAATCTTGGCAATGGTACAGTAACATGGAAGTCAGCCAAACAAATTATAGTAATAAATCCTCAAGGGGTTCTAAGTTTATTGTAATGGAGTTGGCTGGTTTTGAGGCTGAGTGGTTAAAAAACTTCTTGGCGAATATTTCGTTAGATAAAAAACCAACACCATTAGTGTTTTTACACTGTGATAGCCAATTAGTGATAGCTACGGCTAAAAATAAGACCTTCAATGATAAAAGCAGACATATTCGATTAAGACATAATATTATAAGAAAGCTGCTAAAAGATAGAGTTATCTCAATCAATTATGTAAGATTGAAGTGAACCTAGCGGATCTGTTAACAAAACCTATGGGGAGGTAACAAATTTATGAAACATCGAGGGGAATAGGACTAAAGCCAATTCAAAATTAATAGTAAAGGCAACCCAACCTTTATGATTGGTGATCCCATGAAGAAGGTTTAATGGGTAAGAACAAGTCATTTGTTAGTTCTACTAGCACTAAATAAACTGCCAGTCCATTCCTATGGTGTGTGAGAAAGTGCTAGAATACATTTTGATGAGGTTGAGCAGAAGCTCTTAATGATTTCATAGTCCTACAGAATGGTGTGCTCATTGTAGGTATACTTAATGAAATCACCTCTACGAATGTGGAGTGGGACTACTCCTACGAGGTCATGATAAAATCTCTAAAGCATTTGTTATGCACCAGGCATGAGCATGGCTGTTTTAACATGCAAAAATGACGTTAATAGTGGAAATGTAGGGGTACAACCTGACTGCTAGTACCTCTACTACACACATAAGAGATGTTGGTTTTAAGTTTATAAGAACCACTAGCACTCCTGTGTGTTAAGTATTATTGGTCTAGGTCTGGTTTTAAGTTTAAAGGACCACCAGATACAATGATTGTACTCATGTGTATAACTTAGCTAGTGGCATTTTCTTTGACACATATGGGGGATTGTTGTGATATTTGTGTAGGTGTGTCAAAGAAAAGGCATCACATTAATTGGTAATGTGGGAGTTAGACTGAGCACCCTCTTAATGAGCATTTTGTGAAAATTCAAATAATACTTTGGTAAGGAAAAATCTATCAGAATAAGCCTCATGTTATTAGCATTAAAAATAGAAATTGAATGTTGAAGAATTTAAGGCTTTCAAAAGATTGCACAATACCTTAAAGATGGAATGTTTGAATATTCCTAATGGGTATTTATCATTTAAATGCGTTGAAGATTTTAAACATCAAACGGTGAGTTTATATTATGCAATAAAAACTCTTAAAGTGCCAAACGGATTTTGCATGCCATTTACATGTGTTAAAGCAATTTTGAATGCTGTCCATTCAAATTGCTTCAATGCATTAACCGACTAAACATTAAATAATGATTTTGAAAGATTGAACTGATTTTCCATTTACTTCCAACGTCCATAATATTGCAATAGTTGATTGCATACATTCAATGTATAAAACTAACGGTTTAATGTGATTAAGAGGCTGCCAACGTTCCAAAAATGAGGCCTATAAAAGGGTGTTTCAGTCTAAGGTTCAACATACTGCTCTAGAGTTTTCGAGCTCCTCTCTTTCCCCTTCTGTGTGTTCTCCTACCTGCTGAGTTTACTATTATCTTCTGCTGTTCTGCTCTTCCTATTTTACAGGAAGAATCCATTTAATCTTGGGGAGTGCCGCATCCTCATCTGTTGGTGGTTGAGGAATAGCTCTTAAAGACAGCGTCTTTAGGACACAACTTAGATTAACTATTTATTTGCGAGTGTTGTCGCCAACACGAATAACTCAACATCAACATCACCATCACCATCATCTTGAACCTTAAAACTTAGGTATTGGTACCTCTGAGCAACCAAGAAGAAGAAACATAGATTCAAAACTCCAAATTCAGCAATGAGATAGTAGAAGTATTCCAATCTTCCAACATTCAAGTCATTCGTTAACCAACTCGTCCGATGATTGACCATCGTGATAATGAAGGTGCTCACATAACTGGTCACACCCCAAGAACAATACATTAACGAATTCAAAAAACTTCTCATGTGTTCTGGGCATTGTCTATTGAAAAACTTAATTGCTCCAATAATATAAAATGCCTCACACATACCCATTAGGATCAACGGCATGGTTAGCCACATCCCCAAACCGAAGTTATTTTTTTAATTTTCTGTAAATTAGTTATGTTACTCCTATATCTAATATTAGGAGTTTGGTGGTTTGCAATTCAGCAGTTTCCGAAAAAGAAAGAAAGTAAGGGACAAAACAACATAGGCGGTTGCACTTTTAGTTTACTTTAGATTAGATTATTCCAAAAAAATTGCATCATGAAAAATTTCAAGTATACGGGTGCCGACAGGGGGACAAAAAGGGGGGATCCAATGCGTTTCTTTTTTTTCCCCGGGAGAAAAGCACTGAGATTATTTCTGAAATGTAGAGATAATGCAAATCTAATAAAAGCATGTGGCAACCAATCACAATTCTTTGATGTGGACCAATATGTAGAAAACTAACCTTCAATTCTTTAATACCCAAAAGCAACCTTTTTTTAAAAAATATTTATAAAATATTTAATATTTAATATTTAATATTATTTTTTTTGAATTTATAAAATATTTTTAATTGTTTACTCCTAACACTATTAATTTCTTTGAAAAAACACCAATATTAAGGTTTTTTTTAAATAACAATTATTAATACAAAAAAATCATTTGAAGTAATAGTGTGTGAGATACCGAGAACTGGAAAAAAAAAAAAGACTTTATAGATTAAGGTTAGAGGATTAAACATACTTCTTTTACGTCCTAATATAAGAGTTAATGGAGATTGAATTTGATTATAAATATAAAACCTTAATCCATATTATTCATTTTATTGATCGCATATGTTAAGAGAGTTTGCAACTTTGCATCAAAAGGTAGCCTCAATCCAAATGGGTATTTAAGGAGAAATAATACATATTTTTGACAAATAACTGATTTATTACTTTTCTTAATCTAATCAAATTAGTTAAATAGATCTTGTATTAAGAATTCAAGCTAGTATACTTTTACCTAGTAGAAATGGTATACCTGAATTGGTTGGTCAGAGGTAGCATTGTCATGGCACTAGTGCCCTTTTTCAAAGGAGGATCATAGAAGGCTACTCCATCTTCATCTTCACCACAAGGAATCTCAACTTTTCGCTTTCTATAAGCAGCCTCAAGACAATATACTCCCTTCTAGCTCCACATGTACACAAATCCTCGTACCAACGAAGAACAACACTAGAGCCAACAACATACACAAAGTAGGGATCCCAAAACTCAAAGTTCAACTCACTGAGTCTTGAACATAGATCACTACAGTTTAAGTTTCCAGATATATCATACTCGTTATGGTGTAGCTCCAATTGAATAAATTGTTGATCCCTCTCCTCCCTTCTTCCATTGATCCATCAAAACTAGTCGACACAGAATAGGAGGCTGCAAGGCTTTATACCAGAAGAGCCAATGGACATTAGGAGGAATCCCAGAAGAAGAACAAGAAGATGAGTCTTTCTGGGTTTCTCACATAGGTTCTGTGCTAGTTGTTGTGGTGTACATGGTGGGGGGCGCAATTGTGGTAACATGCTGTTAATGTCACAACCATCATTACCTGTGTTGTTCAATGGAAATTGATTAAACTAAAGATAAAAAGTGTACGATTGGCCTTCTAATTTTATGTACGGTTTTGGTTCAGTCTTTTAATTTTATTCAATATCTTTTTAGTTCTATAAGCAAGTGTTATTCTGAAATTATGTGAATTATAATTATTATTTACATGACTTGTGAATATTACAATTTTTTATAAATATTTTATTTTTATATTGATACTGGTTGATGGAAGTTGAAGTCATACTTTAGCCCCCACATTGAATATTACATATATATGGACAAATATCAAATGAAGAAATCATTTCACTGCTTGTGGTGGCCAAATATGACAAAATGCGCTGCTTACTGATTATTTCGTTCTTGACTTACGTATGCCTTTACAGAGCGACGCTCTTTGGACTAAAGCGTGACATTGAATAGTGAGAAGAGTCTCACTTTTTAAACTGTGATAATAAGATCTTTACCCTATGTTTGACACGAGAAAAATAGAGGAGAAATAAAATTTTAACGAATTTGATTTAAAAATTTGGAGAAACAGGGTTTCAAAATTTAAAGAGAAGATGTAAGATAAAATGGTAATAATAAAAATCAATTAAAATTTTTTAACCATACTTTTTTAATTTTTTAAATTGAGCTCATTAAAATTTTTTCTCTTTTTCCTTCACTCAATTTTTCTCATACCAAACGGAAAGGAAAAATAATACATACATGCATATACACACACATTTAGAGAGAGAAAGTTGTGTATTACTCATTGACTCCCTCTCATAAAAAATATAAGAAGCTTTGTAGAAGAAAATATTGACCCATAATATAAACAGTTGACAGGTAATTGATAATAGTTTTTGACTTTTACTCCTTGTTATAAGGAGGAAAGAAAGTTTTAAATGTAGGAGAAAGATTAAAAAAAATTCTTTAATAACAATAAAGTAAGTTTTATCAATTTAAAACATATTTAATGATTTAACTAATGTTTCTTAGTTAATTTATCAACTGACGTCTTATATTATGGAACACGGAGTATACCAAAAGACTGGGGGCTGAAGCAAAGGTTATGGTGTCGAAGCGACCAACATGAGCATCATAAGTGAAGGCACCAATGAGAGTTCCGAAGTTGGAGAGACCATACCAAATACTCATGAGATTTGCAGCATAAACTTGTGTCTATGTGAAGTTCTCTCTCAGATACACCAGAAACTTCGCAAACGTAACATCCCATTCGCTGCTAAGCTCGCAAACGCTTTATTCCCTCTATGCACACAAACACACATATTATGATTCCAAAGAGAGAGAGAAAAAATTAAATTAAATAAAGAGATAAGAAAGAGACAAAGAGAGACCTAGAATATACGGGATGGCCTTAGCCTCCATCCGCCTGGCATCTTCGGGGGTTTTGCTTTCCACAGTTATTGCTTTTATCTTCATCACCAACCATTATTTCTCAGAGTCAAGAAATTAAATTAGAAAACTTTAAGATCGAAAAGACTGTGGATGTAACCAAATCTAATGGAAGGCTTTGGGTTGAGTACAGGAGCAAGGAGATCGACTTCACAAAATGATTTATAGTGCACAAAACGAAATTAGTAAATTAATGGTGGTGGCAGCAGGTAGGTTTTTTTTATAATTTTATTTATTTTTGCCACTATAAATTGCTATCATATAGATTAAGAATACGGCCCAAAAAAAAAAAGGATGAGTGGGACGTAGGCTAGACTTGGTGTAAAATTATATATATTTATTTTTGCCACTATAAATTGCCATCATATGTATCTTGCAATGTGTTTCACACATCAGTATTTTGATTATGATGATTTTTTTAAAGGAAAGGCACCTTTTTATACACACAACCATTTCTTAGCACGTGTGTCTATAGCATCATCACTAATTGCTTATAATACTTCCGGTCTTTAATATAAGAGCTAGTAACTAATTTGAGGATATTAAGAAAATTAATTAAGTTAGTTATTTGTAATAAATAGGTGTTGCATTCTCTAGAATATCATTGATAATTACGTGTATTAAATAGAACTACTATTTAGTGAAACATTACATGTGTAACTACTATAAGAACTCCTTTTAAAAAAATGAATAAATATGAGAAACAAAGTGGATTGTATAACATTCCAAGAATTAGACCTGAGCACTTGTTTGTTAACATATTTGATCAAAGCTTAGGAACTCAAAGTACATGTCCCAATAACTAGTTATGAAAAATTAAATTACGTCCAATTATTTTACATGATTTATTGTATTATAAATCATGGTAAACGATGACATAGGAAATGCCCAAGGAGTAATTGGAAATGCCAAATGAAGATGGCATGGAAGTGAAGTAAGCTTTAATGGATAAGGTTATTTTTGCAACCGACTCTCAAGCATCCTTCTAATTGCCCTTTTTAGCAGCGTCTAGAAGCGTTTTGGTTTAAACGGATCACGAATTAAGCCTATATATTGAAATTTGCTTCTTGGGTTACTATTCACAAGTGAATTCCAGATTTTTAGTCCAATTTTGAAAATTCATAACTAATTATAAAAAAATCATATTGAGGTAATTCAAGTCTCCATTTCAAGTCCTTTAATTCTCTACAGGGAAAAAATAAATATGGACTTAAACCTTCTCAATCCCTAGAACTTTACTATTCATTTGGTAAAAATTGTACTTTTCAGTTTTTCTGCCATAACTTTGAGTAGTCATAACTCTTAGCATACAATCCATTTTAGGTGATCTACCACTTGTTTTAAAGCTCAGGATGTGTAATCCTACCACATTTCATGGTAGATTCTATTGTTTGCCTTACTTCCACTCTATCACAAATTCATGGCTCATTTAGGGATAACTTATCCCACTAACTTGCATTAATAATTTAGATTCATTTATTTCATTGCATGCAGGCATTCCAACATTGCATAATTCATTCTTATGCATTAACATACTTAACTTTACATACCATCATCATCATTTAACATTACATAACATTGCAATGCATGTTCATATATATATATATTAACATAATGGCTAAATTAAATACATAAGCTCAATTATCACATTCTTCTCTTCTTTTTTGTTCTCCTTCATGCATTCATTTTCCTTTGCATATCATACCTATTATAGTTGGTTAAGGGAGGATATGATCCGAAAGAATCTCAATAGCAAACAGTAACTATCCAAATATATACATGGCAAGCTTGTCATTTATAACATGCTTGCAACTTAACATCTTTATAACATAATGATATGTTTAGAAATCATCATGCATTTATCATAAAACATATAGACCTATGGTATACTTTAAACCTATTGACATTCACAATGCATAAGTTCATAAAATCATATAAATATACACAGATGCCAAACATACAAGCAATACCAAGCACATAAGAGTAGGATAAAGTTTGCTACCTTTGGCCTTTCATTCAATCTTTCCTCTTGCTCCTTTTGCTTCCAACCATCAAGGTTGCTTGATTAACCTCTCCCATTCATCTTTCCTGATGTCACATGGTTCTAATCACTCTAACAGATTATTACCATTCATTTATTAGAGCCATGAAATCAATGGCATTTATACTTTGCTCTTTAATATATTTTAGCCTCAAACTTTGAGCTTTAATTCCAGTCTTTCTAAAATTAATTTCATATGTTATTCCCATATAATTTTAGATGTAGAATCTATTTTCAAGCTCAAATTAAAACAAAATCCAACTCCTTCCCCTTCAACTCAACTTGGCCCAAAGCATAAGGTTTAGGTTTTAAAATTTCATTTTCAATTCTAATACTTTCAAACTTTCTTTCTTACCTTTAACCCACACAATTTTTAATTTTAAATAACTGGAAGCATTAAAATCATCAAAATCTAACCTTAACTCAAACCCTAAGTCTGGCTGAAATCCACACAAAATTAGGTAAAGTTGGATATATTCAATTTTCATTACAAAACCCCTTGATTAATCTTCTTTTCTACCACTTAATCCTTGATCCAACTTCAAATCATTCTTTTCATACCTTTTATGAATTTGGACAGCATATTTTCCTATGGTTTTAAGCTTCCAAACCTCATTAAAATGCGCAAACTAGCTTAACTACTCAAGCTACAACATTTAGCATCACAACTTACCTTGGACTGATGCTTAGTCTGCTTGAAGTTCTTTTCCTTCTGCTTCTTCCTCTCTTCTTTCTCTTGAAAATTTTGTGCTCCATCTACCCTCTCTTAGTGCGGCTGAAAATCCTCACAAAAATAGGAGGAGGAGGGTATTAATATTAGGTAAGTTATGAAAGTACACTTGAATTTGTATAAGATTACAAGATGACATGCCTCTTTCTTATTGGTTTAATTAGTGCCATGTGTCCTCCTCTTAATTGGTCCACATACATGCCACTTGCTCTTTTCTCATTGGTCCATGTGTATGATTACTCAACATGCTGACTAAGCACCCTCATAAATACCTTTAGATATTTTATTTGATTTTATCTCCTATTTAGGGGACAATAATTATTTAATGTTTGACTAGAGTATTTTATTCAATCTAAAGCTCTAAAAATTCATCCATCTATAGAATAGACTTCCTTTAATTCTGGAAAAATTTTCTAATTTTTCTCATACCATAACTCGGCCTGTAGGTATTTCTTTTTTAATTTCTCGTAAAACGCCCTCAAATGGCATAATTTAGCCTTTAATATTTTTAAAATCATTTTGCCAGCCTTCTAGGGATGATACTAATTTTACAATTTTTGTAGGCTTTCTACTCATGAACCTCTACTTTTACTTATTTTTCTGAGGCCTTTGTATAGCTTAAATAATTAATTCTAACTATATGCCTCAAAATAAGCCATAATCTTAAAAACTATTAAATTCATCTTAGGAGAATTTTTGTCATTTCTTTTAAAAAAAAAGCCTTAAAATTCCATTTTCCATTTTTTGGGATTTTTCTGGAATTTTTAGCCATAATTTTCATCACTACCCTTTTTGGCCTAAAACCTTCTAAATTTGCAATTAGGTCCTTGCACCGTCTTAGCCTCAAGAATCATCTCAATGAGGTTTCTAGTACCATCTTTAGCCCTTAATCATCTCTAATTCTTATACTTGAGCCCTCAAGACTTTATCAGAGTCTTTGACTTGTCTATCTCATAGTTCCAGAAAATTCTTACTTTATGATTTAGGCCTTAGGAATTCTCTTGTCCTTCCAGGAAACTTCTGGAGGTCCTACAAAAAAAGGTATGGTAGCTTGCCCATTTTAGGCTAATTTTAGTACTTCTAGACCTAAAATCCAAGATGTTACAGACTTATTGCCCTTGTTATCTTCTCTTTTTTTTTTGGCATTCTTTCCCTTATCTATGATGTGCCTATAATAAAATGGATACAGAGGAAAAAGATTCCATGAGAAAGAAGTAAGAAGTGGCAACGGATTGGATTAGGTGGCAATAAACAAAGATAAAAAGAAGGAAATTATGTATTATGTGGCAAATAAATAGAATAACATGATTTTAGGAAGTAGAAGGTGACTAAAAATTTTTACGTATGCAAGCATATGATAGCACTAAATTAAGTTAAAAAATAGAGGAAGAAACGTGAAAAGAAGGATCATGTACAAGGAACCGTCTTAATCCTCTCTTCCATTAATAGTATCTCAGTGATGAATTTGAATAAGTAAAACAATGCATTCACTACCACAGATTTATAAATATTTGACGCCAAATATTTGATGGTTATTCTAAAAACTGTCAAATAAGAGGAGGTGCTAAATAGTGAAACAATACTTGACAGTTATTCTTAATAATGTCAATTATTAGTTTCAAATACTTGACAATTTTAAAACAAAACTATGAAACATGGTTTCACGAAAGAATACTTGACAGTTTTTCAATAGAACCATGAGGTATTTAAAGAAAAAACTTGACGTTGTTATTAGGAATAACCGTCAAGTATTCACTTTTAAAATCCCTAATCTATTTTTTTTGTTGAAACTCATTTGAAATTTTTACTGTTCTTTCTCTGTCTCATGCTCTCCCTAAGTCTTCAAAGATTTAAATCTTCTTTCCCCACCTAAGTTTAACACTTTCCCTAGTGATTTTGTGCTTTTTCACCATCATTTTCCTATTCTCTACTTTATTGCCATCGATTTTGCCATTCACGGTTGTCATCGTGCTCGCATTTTAGGATAGGAGGTGGTTCTGCTTCACATTTCAAGTTTGTCACCCTTCTTCTTCTTTGTCTATAGTGGTTTAAAAATGTTCTAGGTCTCTAGTGAATGCCATTTGCTTTGGTTCATTTCTTCTTCTTATTCTTCTTCTTCGTTTGAATGTTGGTCGGGTTTGTTGGTTGTTCTTGTTTCAATTTGTTTATTTCTGTGGGTTATATGTTGTTTACAAGTTTTTTAGGTGTTGGGTAATCCAAATTATGGGTTATATGTTTTGATTTGTGGTTTGTGGGGTTTAATTTTCTAGTTGAATAGCATTGTTTTGGTTTTGTTAAAGCATTATTCCTAATGATTTGAATGATTACGTGTTACTTGAGATGTTATTTAGACTAAATTAAACTTCCATAAATAATTGCCTTGCTAGTTTGTTGTTGGCAGATTTATTTTTTGAAGTTAAAATAATGGAAAGAGAAGGCACAAGGCTTGGGAAGTGCTTATTTTAAGCTGTTATGATGCCAAAATTTTCCAATTAGAATGGGACATGATTGAATTTAGATGGCATTGTTTCTAAATTCAATAGCTTTGTTTTTAGTATGAAGAATTAAATTGTCATGCAAGTTAGTTGGAATTCAATGTTTTTGTTTTTTTTTTTAATGAATGTTGTTATTCGTTATGATATTGTCATGTTGTTGGTTTACTATTTAGTAAGGTTTTGAAGCTAATATAGTTCAAATAGAGGGCATAAACCCTAAGAAATGCTCATTTTTAAGCTATGATGCTACAAAAAATTTTCAAATGGAATGGTAGATGATTGAATTTATTTCAATTACTAGATACTAATGATTAGAATTACTAGTTGTTAATAGCTAGAATAGCATAATTAAAATCAAAGGGGGATAACATATGATCACTAGTGACTAATTAATTTTCTATCTTTGTTTAATTCGCTCAACATTTATGAGTTGTTGATCACATTTCCCTCTAAATGTTTCATGTTAAATGGGGACTATAGACAAGAAATGGATTTCTACCACTCGTCTATAAAAGGAATATGAGGATGAGGTAGAATATTTTGTTAAGTTTACGGTTGAGCATGATGATGATCGTAATAGCATTATTTGGCTTTATGTTAGGTGTTACCTTCTTAAGAGAATTCCACCACCCCTTTATGAGAGCTACTTAATTATTAATGAAATTGATCAAAGTTATAAGTGTTGGACAAAGCACAAAGAGATAAGAGATGTGAAGATTGTACTGTCTTGAAGATATGGCTAATGTGATTGAAGGAGAGCTTGAGGATTGTCAAGAGATGTTTGAGAGGTTAAAGAGTGATGTAGAGACACCTCTGTATGAAGGTTGTACTAAGTTAACAAAATTGTTTACAGCTTTGAAATTGTATAACTTGAAAGCTTCACAGAATTACTTTTTCTTATGAAACAAATGCTACTAGAGAAAAATGAGCTTCTAAGCAAAACATATTATGCAAAATAGGTGTTGTGCTCTGTCAACTTGAGCTATGAGAAGGTACATGCTTGCCCTAATGATTGTTTTTTGTTCAAGAAAGAGCATAAATCATTAACCAAGTATCCCAATTATAATGCCTCATGCTACTATTAACTCTATGAAATTCAGATCTTTTCAACATATTTTCCCCCTTAACTTTCTGTTTTTAGAGTTAAATTGTGTTACACCGTACTACTATAGAAACTTAGAGTTCAATTAGAACCATTTTAGAACACATTGGATGGTCTTGGGCTCAAATCTCTCACAAAAACACTGGTTTTCAAATTTTTACTGTTCATTTGGTAAAAATCCTGTTTTCTAGTCCAACTTCAGAAAATTCATAACTTAATATAAAAAAAATTTAAAATGGAGTGGTTCAAAATTTTGTGGAAAGCTCTTTGAATGCCATTTCAAGGAAAAATAATAGAATTTAATTCCTTATGAGAAAGTGCTAGATTTTTGTGAAATTCAACTCTACCATTTTAATAAAAACCCTTTTTCCAGATTCTAAACCTTAACTTTGAAAAATCACTAAAAATCATAAAATTGTCCATTTTTAACGTGCTATCAATTGATCTGAAGCTTATGACGTGAAATTTAAGCATACCAAATTTTGTGAAGAAATTCATTTAGGAACTTAATAAAACATAGCTCCAAGTTGTTATTCTGCTTGGAGTTACAGAATCCCATCATTATACATTTACATAACCAAAATATAATTGTTTCCTCATGGTTCACCACCTCGATTACCCTTGAATTTACAGCTTCCCTTTTGATGATTTAGTCCCTAAAATGTTAGATTACATATGGCGGATGAAATTTCAATGAAATCCTAGTAGCAAAATCAATCAATCAAAACATCAACATGCATCATTATAAAGCATTTCACATTAGCTATCATAGGAAAACTAATTTTCTTATAAATAGGCAACTTCAACATGCAAGGCCATGGCAATAAATGCAAGGAGCAACCATATCACAATCATCATAGTTCAACCATACAATAGCAAGCATTCATGCCATAAATAATAATGCAAAGTTAACATTAGTGGCTAGTTAAATTCTATTACCTTGATCCAATGCTCTTTGATTCTTTAACCTTCTTCCTCTTTTCCACAATTAACAAACCCTAACGTGATAAATCACAATGAGGGCAGCAAGATTACTAACCATTTCACATAAAAATTAACAACATAGCTCAAGTAACTCCTAAACCCCTTAAAGCTTCCATCTTTGTTCTTTGAATTTTTAGAGTTTGTTTTCTTAACCCTAAAAATTCTCTCTTGACCCATTCCTACATGATTTTTCATGTAGAATCTAAATATGAGCTTATATTTAAGTAAAGAAAACTCCTTCCTCAAGGACCAAGGTTGGCCGAATAGGGTCTAGATTTTTCCAAAAATCACAACTTTGATTCTAATACTTCCAACACTTGTTCTTTAGATTTATCCTACACCATTTTTCATTTTGAACACAATGAAAGCATCAAAACATTGAAAAACTCATTCTAGGTCATAGTTCTTGAAGTGGCCAAACCTACACCTTAAGATTCAACCAAGAAAAACTTTTCAAAACAACATATAACTACTTGGAACCACTTGAAACTATCATGATTTAAAGTGTTCTAACATGTGTGAACAACAAAAATTTCTCCCCTATACATCATACATTTCGGCCAGCACAAAAGGAAGGGAAGAACCAGAAATTTTAACCACCCAACTCAAGAGATTCAAGCTAGAAACAACTTAGAATCATCCACTAACCTCAACTCCAAGCTTTCTTGATCCAAAGTGGTGATTCCTCCTTGTTCACTCCTCAAGTTCTCGCTTTTTCTCTCTTGTCTCTCCTTGGCTGAAACTTGATTAGCAAAAATGGGGAGGAAGAGCTCATTTAATGTGCACAAAATATCTCAACCACCAATAATAAATGATTTGCCAAGTGTCACTTCCCTACTCCTTGAAACCTCTTTTTTAATTATTTAATTCTACTTGTAATTAATTTTCAAAAGTTAAACTCTCTTCCACTTGAGGCTTGAAACTTGGAAAGTTTAATTACTCTCTAACAGAGGCTTGACAAATGACAAATTGTGGGTTAAGTAAAGTACAAGACTCTAATCTACACTTTATCGGTGCACTTTTACTCTGGGTTTAACTTCTTTTCTATAATTACAGTACTCTGGCCTCTGTAATTACTTTCTATTAGATCCATAATTTATTCTCCTTATTTTTATCTTCCCAAAATGCCCTCTTTGATTCAAAATCAGTTTCTCAATATTTAAATAAAAAGGAAAACTAATTTCCTTTTCTTTAATGATTTTCACTTTTCAAAGGAATTAGGAAAAATCTTGGATATTTGAGGGTCTCTTTTTAATCCCATAATCTCTTATAATTCCTTAGGATATCATAGGAATTTTTTTGGGATTTTATTCTCCTTCTAAATATTTATTTGGAATTTTCCAAATAAAAGGCTTTAAATTAGGCTAAATCGACCTTAAATTCCTTTGTAATTTCTTTACGGGTAATTTGGTCATAAAACTAATATATAACCTCATATAATTCTTGACAAATATTATCCTTATTTTTTCTTAATTTTCTGAGACTTAGAAATATTTTCTCATAATTATTTTTGATAAATTTTCTTAATTAATCAAACTTTACATAATTGACTTGGAAAATCATAATAATTATTTCCCACCATAAATCTTCTATTTCTCCTTATCCTTTTTGGCCCTTGAATATTTAGGAATGTCCTTATTCCCAATTACCATATTACTGGATGTGACATTTCTACCCCCAAAATAAATTTCATCCTCGAAATTTAAAGCATACTTTAATGGAAACACTAGAGATACTTTCCATTCATTTCAGTCTCTATCTCCCATGGAAAGACCTTTCCAAACTACTTTGATTAGTAGAATCTGCTTATTCCTCAGCTGTTTGACCTTTTAATCAATGATTCGCTTTGTTTTGACCTCAAAAGACAGATTGTCTCGGAGCATAATGTCACCATAGCTTATGACATGCATCAGGTCTGAGCAGTACTTCTTTAATTGGGAGACATAGAAGACATCATGAATTTGACTTAAATTCGGGGGAAGGGTCATCTTTAAGCCACTAGTCCAACATTGGACAAAATTTGAAACGGTCCAATGTACTTTGGACTTAACTTCTTAATCTTTAGGAATTGACTGACTCCCATTATTGGTGACACTTTAAGGAAAATGTGATCACCAACTTTCAACTCTAACGGTCTTCTTTAGTATCTACTTAGCTCTTCTGTCTACTTTGAACCGTTAGGAGTCTTTACTGAATCTTACTTGCTGGGAGGTCTGATCCACTATAACAGGACCATACATACTTCTTTCATTGAGCTTTATCTAGTATAAGAGAGATCTACACTTCCTCTCGTAGAGTGCTTCGTATGCATCATTTGGATATTTGAGTGGAAACTATCATCTTAAGTGAATTTGGCTAACGGTAAGTACATATCTTATTTACTGCTAAAATCAAGCACATATGCGCGTTCCATATCTCCTAATGTCTGTATCGTTCTTTGTGTCTGTTTATCTGTCTGGGGATGGTACGCTATACTGAATTTAAGAGTAGTATCCATTTCTTTCTGAAGGGCCTCTGAACTTTGAGTAAATCTTGGGTCTCGATTTGAAACAATACTATTTGGGAAACTATGTAGCATAACAATATTCTTAACTTTAACTTTCGTTTCTCATTAGACTTAGTGCATTTTTGTCAAAAATGGCTAACATTTTTGGCTTTTGTACTCTCTTACCTTACTTCCCAGGTCACCCTTTCTTGGGCTGCTCATACCCGAGCACGCTTACCTGAACAGTGTTGACGGGAATTTGAGACACTTGATCTATCTTTAGTCAGGTCTTTTCAACTTACATTCTTATCTCTCGCCTTATCTTAAGGATCTTCCTGTCAATACTCAGTTTGTCTCTATATCACATGGGTTCTTCCCGTATCTAGAGCTAGCCTGAATGTCTCTTTTTTCAGGTCTTATGGCTCTAATTCTTCTAACTTTGGCTTTCCTATATTAATCGAAAGGAAATTGAGCCCAGCCTAATTAATGATAAGATAACTTGGAAGGAAGTCATGGGTGCTCTCTCAGTATTGGTTTATAACTGAAGGAGGTTTTCCAATCTCCAACTCATCCCTGGTTCTCATCTTCCCAAAGAGGTATTGTACTTTTACTTTTATGGCTTAGCCACTTCCTTTAGGCTCAGTCTACCATGTCCTCGAGAGCTACTACGCTCTACCATGAGCCTCTTCAAGATCCACTATAACCCTTGAATACTATCATTAGTCTAAGCTATATTAAGATCTTTGGGAGACTTTAGACCATAGGATTAAGTAAAGTCACCTCCACTTAGTTGGTCGCCTAACTGATAATTTCCCAAAAACTGTTCTAAGAACCAATACATTCTCTTAGGCCTCATGTCAATTCCCTAAGCCACATATTTGCCTCTTTAGGTGCCTAAGCCAATTTACCTTAGGAGTTCTTTTACTCCTCTAGCCGCTCTTACCGTCTCTTACTATCTTAGAACGGTATAAAGAGAGGACTTATGTAACTTCTCTGTCTTCTACTTTACTTTTCAGTATGAGCTTACTTTACCATGCATAATGCCTGGCATTTCAATGGAAGGAGTGCAAGCTCTTACTGGTTTCTATGTCCGTAGCATGCCATCCGACATCTTATCCCTACAAGAGGGAGCCTCTCTTTCTATTTGCAGCTAATTCTGGAAGTTATAGGGAAAGGACTTATGAGGTTCTTCTTCTTTCTTCTTGCTCTAGTACTCTACTAAGCTCAGATGCATCCAAGTCTAGTTTTGTTCTTGGCTAATCATGGGTCTATTGGGTAAGGTCAACTCTGCTTGCCTAGCCTCGGCTGCTTCCCTTTCCTTCTCAAATAGGGTATCTTACTCCATCAAGAGCAACATCAATTCTGACTCGGATGACCAATTCCCACTTTCTCTAGGAAGATTCCTAGCCAAGACTATATCCCTTGACAAAGGGTGCCTCTCAACCTAAGCCCAAGTGACTGAGTATCTCTTAACATCATTAGGAACATACCAACCTCTTAAGCTAGTTCCTTGCACAACTATCTGTCTCTTTTTCTTGATCCTTAAGAAATTTCACTAGGGCTATCTATCTTGACTTCACTATCCCCAAGTTCCTATTTGTCTATTTTAGGACTTGAAATAGCTACTCTATCATAGTGCCCTAGCCCTAATGAGGTTATAAGAGTTTTTCCAGCTTAGGTGGCCACTATACCTTCTTAGTGGTGTATAGATTTAACCCCTAACCATCTTGTTTAACTCCTTATCATTACTCTTCCTTTTGGGAGAGAATCTGATAACTCTAAATAGTGGCTACCTCTCTCTTTCTAACCTTCACTAATCTTGCTTTTTGTGACTTCTGAGAGTCATTGTGTCTCGTTGAGTTACCATCTCAACATCTGAGAGTAGTTGTGTTTTTTCGTCATGACCAGAATCCTTGTTTGCAGCAATAAAAGTTACCGCCTCCTTTGGTAATCACTTTTGTATTCGTTTATCGCCACCAACTCCCTTGGTTCATCATTACGAAATATACTTTTCTCTTAACCTCTGCTAGTCTTACTTAGCTTCATTCATTGTAGCATTGCCCGTCTTAGCTTCTGTTACGAAGTTCAACTTAACTTCCAAATTTAACTCCATTTCTCTTGGGGGTAGGATCAGGGTTTGGTCCTTGCTATTATGGGATGACAACCAACTCAATCTAATTACTATCTCAATTTCATGGAAGGCATACATATCAAATGTACTATCCCAAAATATATTGGTGTGGATAAATGCATGTCATAACGTAATGTGTTCATAACCAAGCCAAGTCTTTTAGAACCAACATACGAGAGAAGAAAATGACTAGCACCCGAATTAAACATTGTAGTCAATGAGAAGTTGTTAATAATGATCGTACCTTGGATCATTTTCGATGACTTTCGGGTTTCTTCCCTATGATGGTAAATACTTGTCCTTAGGAGTGCGGCCTTACCTTCTTTGTGTTCTATAGGCATTCTCTCGAGAAATGTCTGTGCTTACTGCAGGTATAGCAGACATTCTGTCCAGCCATACATGGTTTGTTACTGTGATTCTTGTCATAAATTGGGCATTCCTTGCCATTTGGGGGCATGCCTTCCTTCTTACTCTTTCGGTTGTCCTATGGCCTCTTCCTCTTCCTGTTGGCATTAGAAGAGATGCCACCTTGATCTCCCTTCTTCGACTTGGGAGTAGATTTAACCATCAGATGATAATCTAAGCTATTCCCTCTAATTCGCCAGGCTTCAACTGCCTTGTTAAAGTGCTCAAATTGCCTAGGAGCAATCATCTCCCTTCAGGATTGCTTCAATCCTCTAACTATTTTTTTTCCAGTCGTCCACCTCTCATCCTCTTGGTAACAAAGGTAACTGGAGTAGTGAGAGAGACGGATAAACTTAGCTAGGTACTCATCAAATGGCTCGTTATCCTTCTATTTCAGGGTCAAGAATTCCGCTTCCCTTTCGTCCCTGATTAACCTTAGGAAGTACTCCTTGTAAAACTGCTCTAGGAATACTTCCCATGTCAGTCTTGTGTTTTGAGCATCAAGAATAAGTTTGGTGTTCTTCCACCAATGATCAACGTCCTTTTCTAACTTGTAGATTGCCATTTGGGCTTTTCGCTTAGTCAGATAGTCCAAAACTTTACAAATCTTTCTCAAGCAGTTAATCTAGTCCTCTACTATTGGATGCTGTCAGGGTCTACAGCTGGATGCTATCAAGGTCTACCACTATTAAGGTCTATTGCTGGTGTTGCCAGTCTAGGCAACTGTTTTGATGCTGGAGCTGCGAAAATATCTTCTTCTAACTACCTCCTATTGAGGTTAGCCACTGCCGCTACTACCACTGCTACTATTATAGCATCCCTTTCTTATTCCTAGTGAGCTTGTGCCGCCCTCATCTCTTCAACAACATTTTATTATGGTTCTAAGTGATCCAAAATTAACCATAGCGAATTGGGAGGGACCCTTGCGTTGTGTTCTAAGGGTCTCTCCGGTGAAGCATTTCATTAGGTTCTAACCATTATGCTAACTAAACGGATAGCATGAGCGAGGAATAAGAAATAAATAACATGCTTGGATTTCATTTAACAACATATGCATTCACAATACATCATTCAAGCATCAATCATCAGTCACAGCAATATAGTTCAAACATATATAGCCATCTTAGAAACATACATAGCAATCAAACATACCAGACTAACCAACTATGGTTAGCTGTACCAAAACAAGTCCTACATCAGTGTGACGAAGGTTCAACTAACTACCCAAAGTGGGAAATAGCGAAGCCCTCAAGGCTCTGGATCCACTCCTCTACATCGGGTCCCAATATCTAATCCAGGTGACAAAACTCATTCTACCATAAGGGTGTGAACGGGGATCTCGCTTGCCATTTTTAGGATCCAATCTTCTACATCTTAACTTCAAGGAAAAGTATTCCTCACAAAGATCTCAAGGGCATCTATGAGATCATTGAAGCTATCACTATCCATACAATTACAAATGTCTCTCATACCATTTTTCTAAAGCCGGGTCCTAGGGAGTACTGTAAGTAATGCTAATGTCCAGTCCATCATCTCTATGGTAGCATCTTCCCTAGTCATATATTGGTAGAGCTTTTAGATATCCTCTAGATATCTTAGGTACATATGGGCACCTGATTCTAATCGGTCCTAATGTACCAGTCCCTCTCCCTAAAATCCTCGGCTAGGTCTTCTATAGTGTGAAATTCCTTCATGATTGGAAGTAGTTTGACCTCACTTAGTCTAGCGCAGTTCTATTATCATTCTTCAGAGGTTTACTCCTGTAGGGTATCTCCCCCTAGCTCACTGAACCCTTAGAGTCACTATTGTAGCCACAACAAACCATTCTACTTTGTCCTATATTGTAATAACCAAACCATCCAATAAATGAACAGTAATATTCTCCTACAAGAATGTGTCAATTTTCCTTTTAACTGACACATTATCTAAGCAGAGCATTCTATCCTATGCCAAAACCTCCATTCTGATACCAAAAATATTACACCTTATTACTAGAGCAACTTAGAATTCAATTAGAACTATTTTAGACCACATTGATGGTCTTGGGCTCAAATCTCTCATAAAAACGCTAATTTTTGGATTTTTACTGTTCATTTGGTAAAAATCCAGTTTTTTGGTCCAATTTCGAAAAATCATAACTTAAACTAGAAAAGTCAAAATAGAGTGGTTCAAAATTCTGTGGAAATCTATTTGAATGGCCTTTCAAGGAAAAATAATATTCGAATTTAATTCCCTATGAGAAAGTGCCAAATTTTTGTGAAAGTCAACTTTGTCATTTGGTAAAAACCTTTTTTCCATATTCTAGACCTTAATTTTGAAAAATCACCAAAAATCATAGAGTTATCCATTTTTAACATGCTGTCTATTGATCTGAAGCTTATGATATGAACTCTAAGCATACCAAATTTCGTGAAGAAATTTATTCAAGAACTTAATAAAAATGTTGCTTTAATTTAGCATCCTACTTGGAGTTACAACATCCCATCATCATACATTTACATGACCAAAATATAATTATTTCCTCATGATTCACCACCACAATTACCCTTGAAATTATAGCTTCCCTTTTGATGATTTAGCCCTAAAATCTTCGGTTACATATGGGGGATGAGATTTCAATGAAATCCCAGTAGCAAGATCAATAAACCAAAACATCAATATACATCATTATAAAGCATTTCCCATTAGCTATCATAGGAGAACTAATCTTCTTATAAATAGGCAACCTCAACATGCAAGGCCATGGCAACAAATGCAAGGAGCAATCATGTCACATCATAGTTCAACTATACAATAGCAAGCATTCATGCCATAAATAACAATGCAAAGTTAACATTAATGGCTAATTAAATCCCACTACCTTGATCTAATGCTCTTTGATTCGTTGACCTTCTTCCTCTTCTCCACGATTAACAAACCCTAACATGATAAATCACAAGAAAGGTAGCAAGATTACCAACAATTTCATATAAAAATTAACAACATAGCTCAAGTAATTCCTAAACCCCTTAAAGCTTCCATCTTTGTTCTTTGAATTTTTTGATGTCCTTTGCATTGAATGCATCTAATCTATTCAGTTAAATAAAAATCAAAGCTAAGTAACTCCAAGCTATGAGGGAACTTTTGTCACTCTCTCTATGCTACCAAAAGAACCCCACGAATAGAAGATCTTGGCCACTGGAAAATCCCTCTAGATTGACCTTTGGATGCACTAGTGTGTATTAGCCAAAAGGAGAAGTCCAGGATTGAAATGGAAGAATCTACTTCAGAGATGGTAATAGAGGAACCCATGGAAAACTGAGAAAAAGAGCCAGGAGATGAGGTCATGCCGGAGTGTGTAAACTTAGAAGGAAAATTAAGTGAACGGCAGGGGAAACAGATAGCCTACCGAGACTTTCTCCTCGGCTTTAATGGAGTGGCAAACAGGAGCTGCTGTATGGAGGAAGATGAACTCCTTTCTGATGTGTGGAATACAGAATGGGAACTACAGGAACCATCAAAGGAGATTGTCACATTGATGGATTACTATCCTGTGGTTCCTATTAAGCCCAAAGAATACACAGAATAGTGTAATCCTTGGAACTCAGCTCTCATCATTACAGTGCTAGGTAAGAAATACAATGTTTACACATTGAAAGGCCTCCTCTGTAAACTATGGGGTGTGGTAGACTTTGATCTGATTAACATTCTGAATAACTATTTTGTGGTAAAATTCTCAAACAAAAAAGGCTAGATGGACATGTACAAGAAAGTACTATATGAAGGACCTTGGGTAGTTCAACAGCGTGGTGTGTTAGTCCAGAGATGGACTCTACTCTTTGACCCGTCTAATAACACCCTTAAGTGAATAGCAACATACATTTGAATTCCCAATATTCCCCTTCATTGTTATAACAAACCTTTCATCACGAGATTAGGCAATAAAGTTGGGAAAAACTCTCAGAGTAGATTAAAGACGCTGATAGAAAGCTCAACTAGGTTTTAAAATGTTGAAAGAGGTAGATTCACAAGAGTGTGCGTTGAATTAGACCTCCAAAAGAAATTAGTGTTGAGAGTAATCACAACAAACTTTATCTATAATGTGGAGTATGAAGGGCTCTACCTTATTTGCTTTGCGTGTGGTCGTTACGGTCATCGGAGGAAGAATTGCTCATAGACTCTCAAGATTTTACAAAGGCGAGACCCAAGCAATCCCAATGAACCAAGGTCAGATAGAGTGTTGACTTCAAGGTTATAGCAAGAATGAAATAGGGGTCAACTAAATCAGGACTTGCTGATGGTGAATTTGAAAGTAGTCGTGGAGGAGGAGTTTAGGAGTTGGATGATAGTCAATCAGCGGGGTAAATTTTGTACACTAAAAAATAGTATGGTTAAAGAAGCTACAAGGACTATGGGGAATGGCTCAAGGAATATCAGAGGACATAGGGGAGAAAGCTCACAGATTCGGTTCACCATACTAGAAAATTTCCAAGAAGATGAGATACTTCTGTCAAAAGAAAATGAGCTAGAGTCGCTGCATCGTCCCTCGGATGTAGTGTTAAATGAGCGAGGGCTACCGCACTCTCTTCGGACAGAGGTGGCTAAAGAAGTTAGTTCATGAGACTGAGATTAGATTTGGCACTTGGAATATTAGGACGCTGAATGAGAAATCTATGGAAGTAGCAGGAGTTATGAGGGACAGAAGGATTAATATTTTGTGCCTCCAAGAAACCAAATGGACTGGAGAAGTTGCCAAGGAACTTGGAGAGTATAAACTTTGGTATACAGGAAAGGTGAGTGCAAAGAATGGGGTTGGTATCATAGTTGATGGAACATGGAAAAGAAACGTGGTAGAGGTTAAAAGGTTGAAGGACAGAATAATATCGTTAAGAGTAATTGTTGAAAAAGATACTATCAATATCATTAGTGCCTATGCACCTCAGGTTGGGGCAGAGACACACCTTAAAGATAAGTTCTGGGAAGATATGGAGGGGTTGGTTCAAAGCATACCACTCGAAGAAAAAAATTTTATCGGTGGGGACCTTAATGGACATGTCGGTAAGGAAGCAAAACAATTCAGTGGGGCCCATGGTGGTTTTGGTTTTGGGGAGCTTAATAGTAGAGGACAATCTATTCTCGACTTTTCTCTTGCATATAATCTTAAGATTGTCAACACTTGTTTTAAGAAGCGAGAGGAGCATTTAATCACGTACAAAAGTGATGTCTCAAAATCACAGATTGATTTCTTTTTGGTTAAGAATCTAGACAGAAGATTATGTACTAATTGCAAAGTGATTCCAGGAGATGGGGTGACTACCCAACATAGAGTACTTATTCTTGATGTACGTTTTAAGAGTACCAGGCAAAAGTACCATCAAGTGGTAAAACCCAAGGTTAGGTGGTGGCAGTTAAAGGGTGAGAAACGAGAGTTATTCAAAAGGACCCTTGTGGAGGAAGGGATTTGGGAGTCGCAGGGAAATGCAAACATGATGTGGGAAGAGATAGCTACAAGGGTTCGTTTGGTAGGTAAAGAAATTTTGGGAGAATCCAAAGGTCCTGGTCAGAGAGATAAGGAGACTTGGTGGTGGGATAAGAGTGTGCAAGAGAAAGTCAAACAGAAAAGAGATTGTTTTAAGGCCATACACTCGTGCAATAATGTAGAAAACCGGGAAAAGTATCAATTGGCTAAAAAAGAGACGAAGAAAGCAGTGAGCGAAGCACATATTAAAGCTTATGAAGGGTTTTATCAAGAGTTAGGAACAAAGACGGGAGAAAGAAATATTTACAAGATTGTGAAGCAAAAGGATAGGAAAAAGAGAGATTTGGACCAAGTAAAATGTATAAAGGATGAGGATGGTAAAGTGTTAGTTACTGATGGTGATATTAAGGACAGATGGGAGGCTTATTTTTACAAGTTGTTTAATGAGGGAAGCAATTATGCGACTCAGGACTTACAAGACTTGCTAATTAACGAAGATGATCAGAATTTGGCTTTCTACTGCAGGATCCATATCGGAGAGGTTAAGGCAGCTCTCAAGAAAATGGACAATAGAAAAGCTGTTGGGCCTGATGGTATTCCTATTGAAGTTTGGAAATGTCTGGGAGATGAGGGTGAGGTGTGGCTAACCAAGCTTTTTAATGAAATTTTACGCTCTAAGAATATGCCGGATGAGTGGAGGAGAATCATTTTAGTTCCTATTTACAAGAATAAAGGAGACATTCAAAACTGTGCAAGCTACAGAGGGATAAAACTTATGAGTCATACAATGAAGTTGTGGGAAAAAGTGATGGAATATAGGTTGAGGCTGAAGACTTCTATTTCAGAAAACCAATTTGGATTTATGCCAGGGAGATCCACTTCGGAAGCAATCTATTTACTAAGAGGGTTAATGGAAAGATATAGAAGTAAAAGAAGGGATTTACATATAGTCTTTATTGACCTGGAAAAGGCTTACGATCGTGTGCTAAGAGAAGTAATGTGGAAGGCTTTGGAAAAAAAAGGTGTACGGGTTGCTTATATCAAAGCCATACAAGATATGTATGAGGAGGTAACTACCAGTGTAAGGACACCTGGAGGTGAGACAAAGGACTTCCCTATTCAGATTGGCCTACATCAGGGATCCTCTTTGAGTCCGTACTTGTTCAACATTGTTCTGGATGTTCTAACTGAACCTATTCAAGAAAGAATCCCTAAGTCCATGCTTTTCACGGATGATATAGTTCTCATGGCGGAATCAAAAGAAGAGATTAACACTAGATTGGAGTTATGGAGAAGGACGTTGGAGTCGAAAGGTTTCTGCTTGAGCAGGAACAAAACAGAATATATGCATTGTGATTTTGGGGGGAGGCAAGGCAATAGGGATTTAGAGGTGAAGATGGGGGAGCAAATCATTCCTCAAGTATCAAAGTTTAAATACCTAGGATGCATTATACAGGAGGATGGGGAAATTGATGGAGACGTTTCTCATAAAATACAAACTGGCTGGTTAAAGTAGAGGAAAGCTACCGGAGTTATTTGCGATAAGAAGGTACCTAAGAAACTTAAAGGAAAATTTTATCGGACTGCTATAAGACTGGCTATGTTGTATGGTAGTGAATGTTAGGCAATAAAGGGAAAACAAGAGCACAAAGTTAGGGTAGTAGAAATGAGGATGTTGAGATGGATGTGTGGTCATACAAGAAAAGATAGGATTCGAAATGAAAATATCAGAGCAAGAGTCGGTGTGGCACCTATCCAAGAGAAAATGGTTGAAAATCGCTTAAGATGGTTTGGACATGTGCAGAGAAGGCCATTGGAGGCCCCGGTGAGAAGGGTGGATCAGACAAAATAGAGTCCCATAAAAAGAAACAGAGGAAGACCAAGAAGAAAGCTTAATGAGGTCATTGAATGAGACCTTTTAGTCAATAACATATCTAAGGACTGGGTTGTTGACAGAGCACAATGGCGTCGTGTGATTCATGTAGCCGACTCCACCTAGTGGGATAAGGCTTCTTCTTCTTGTTGTTGTTGTAGAGAGAAGAGAATCTGAGTAGCGGTAAAAAGAGGACGATCTAATCCAGAGGGGTTTGATGGAAGAGAGGAATAGGTTAGGAAAGAGCAATCAGGATATAATGGGATACATAGGAAAAGAAAAAAAAGGAGGAACAAAAAACAAGTCAAATCGGGCAGGAGGAAAGGAAAAAGAAATTCCTAATGGGCTCTCTAAGAAGGTAAGGCCTAAATACCAATTGGGACAATGGGCCTAGAACAAAAAGAAAACACTCTTAGCAGGAATAAGATAAAGGCAGGTAAGGCTAATGTGGGCGAAAGGAAACACATCTTGGTGCAAGGTAATATTCATGAAATGGGCCTGAGTGTTTCGAACTCAGTGATAAATATAGAGTCAGAGGAACATAACAGAACATGTTAGTAGGGTGACAAATCTTCTGAGAGAGTAACACAGGACTTGGTACTAAGAGATTCAAATCAATTGAACTTGTCCACCCAACTAGTACCCAAACCAAACATTAAGTTCCAAATAGCAGTCGGTTCACAATCATCAACTCCCCAACAAGATGAATCATTCCTTAGGGATCTTGGAGAAAACGGGTTAGGTAGTGATGGCACTGCTTTGATCTTAACAGAGCAAGCTAACTATGGGAACCCTATTTGGTGATCAAATGATCAAAAACCGACCTGGGATGAGGGAGACCTCAATGTTGAGTAAGTGGCTCTATCTTGTGAATTTTATTTTGATACTAATGATTATTGCTTCGTGGAATTGTAGAGGAGTAGGAAATAAAATGTTTCCAGCAACTGTAAAAGAAGTGGTAAGGAAGTATGATATAAACGTCCTTTGTTTGTTGGAGACAAGAGTCAGTAGAAGTAGAGCTGATGAAGTGGTAAGATGGTGTGGTTTTAGTAATTGGTTGCATGTAGAGGCATCTAGGTACACAAGGGGGATTTGGGTCCTGTGGAATGATCACAAAGTGCAAGTGAACTATATCTGCTGTAGTACTCAACTGTTACACTGTAAAATTTGTGATTTGAGAAATAGTGAAAAGTACTTTACTTCTTTTATTTACAATGAAACTTCTAGAGCTAAAAGAATGAATCTCTGGCATTCTCTAAGAACAATTACAGGATACTCAGAAGGGGCTTAGTTAGTAGTGGGAGACTTTAACACCTTCCTAAAACCCCGAGACAAACTTGGGGGATCTCCCCCTAATCGCCAAGCTATGCAAACCTTCACTAATTGCATTTCAGATACGGGACTTATAGAGATACCTATTGTTGGAGAACATTTTACTTGGGAAAACATAGGAGTGAAGGAGAGGTTAAATTAGACTTTTAGTAATACTGATTGGGAACTGGGCTTCTCATAGAGCTAGGTTACATATGGTTCAAATTTGACCATAGGGTACTTGTCGTCAATATTGGCACTATGGTTCTAAATCCAAGACCAACAACATGCCCTTTTAAATACAATACAGCCTGGGCCATGGAAGAAGGGTTTATGGATATAGTTGCTAAATCTTGGAATAATACAGATTGGTGTAATGGAGTTGCTACTTTCAAACAAGAAGCAAGCTGCTGGAACAAAACCGTGGTTGGCAATATCTCAAAGAAGAAACAAAAGATTTCAAAGAGGCTGGAAGGGATTGACAGGGCAAGGAAAAATAGGCTATCAAATGGGCTCTTCAAGCTAGAGAAAAAACTATGGCAAGAGTACTTCAAGCTATCTACGCAGGAGGAGCTAATTTGGTTTCAAAAGTCAAGGTGTAAATGGCTTTAGTGGGGGGACAGGAATACTACATTCTTTTATGCTTCTATAGTCATAAAGAGAAGAAAGAAACGAGTAGAGGCTTTGCAAGATGATACAGGAAGATGGGTTTTTTACTAGGCCTAGCTAAAAGACATGGCAGAATAATTCTTTAAGAAACTATATACCAAAGAGGTCAAAGGAGGAAACACCCCAAAATGGGACTTAGATTTCCCAGCCTTGATGCAACATGACAATAATCTGATTCACGAAGAATTGAATGATGTTGAGATAAGGAATGTGGCCTTCATGATGGGTGCATTTAAAGCCTTAGAACCTAATGATCTATGCCATATTTCTTTTAATCTCAGTAGGACATTATTGGAAGGAAAGTTTGTGAATTTGTCAAGGAGATTTGGCGAAACCCACAGATGGTAGAACAAGTTTATCACACTCATATTGTCCTCACCCCAAAGGTGGACAAACTGGAGAGTTTAAGAGACTTCTGATCGATCTCCCTGTGCTATGTCATTCTGAAAATAGTTACCAAAATTGTTGCTAACAGGTTGAAAGGTGTCATAAACTACCTGGTAAGACTAGAACAATGCAGCTTTATTGTAGGAAGGCAGAGTTGTAATAATGTCATCATAGCACAGGAAATCATTCACTCTATGAGATCAAAGAGAGGGAAGAAAGGATGGGTAGTAATCAAGGTTAACATGGAAAAAGCCTATGATCGGTTGGATTGGGAGTTCTTGAAATCTACTCTAAAACATATTGGACTGAAGGAGGAGATGATTACCTTGATTATGGCTTGTACTACCTCAGCTTCCATGCAAGTAATATGGAATGGGGAAGCTTTAAACCCTTTCCAGCCGACACGTGGGCTCAAGCAAGGAGATCCTTTAAGTCCCTATCTATTTATCCTATGTATGGAGAGACTTACATAAAAAATCAACAGGGAGGTGGTGACTGGTAAATGGAAGGGCATAAAGTTTAAGCAAACAGGGCCACTTATCTCTCATCTATTTTTTGCAGATGATTTATTCCTCTTTGAAGAAGCAACTCTTGAGCAAATTGAGGTTATGAGAAACTTGATGACTCAGTTTTGTGTGGTTTCAAGTCATCGGATAAATTTAGTAAAGTTAAAAGCCTTCTTCTCTAAAGATGTGGGTTTCAACAGAGCAATGGGACTGTGTCAACACCTGGGAGTTGGCATAACAACAGATCTTGGTAAGTATTTGGGAGTCCCTCTATTTCATAAGGGATTGTCTAAAGCAGCCTTCCTCCCCTTGATACAAAAAACAAACAAAAGCTAGTTGGTTGGAAAGGCAAATTGCTAATAATGGCGGGTAGAACAATTTTAATCAAATCAGTACTCTTGGCCTTGCCAAGTCACTTGATGCAGACCATGTTGATCCCTAAAGGGGTACTGAAGGACTTAGAAAAGAGCAGTAGGGACTTCCTTTAGAATCAATAGGTAACAGGTAGGAAAATGCACTTGATTTCATGGGAGACAATAAAGCAAGGCAAAGAGAATGGAGGCTTAGGCATTAAAGACCTAGCTAGCCAGAACATTACTTTCATCATAAAATTCTGTTGGGGATGCTTATTAAACCAGAGGCTTTATGGGTTCAGTGTTTAACAGCCAAATATGATTATGGGAGGGACACATACCCTTTAATAAGTAAAAAAAGCAATTCCTCTATTGTTTGGAGAAGCATTATAGCTGTTTGGGAAAAGTTCCACAAAAAAATAGGGAGACAGTTAAAGAATGGTGCTACCACCTATTTTCGGTGGGATGCTTAGACTACATTAGAGAAGCCTTTAATTCATTATGTAGATAAAAACATCCATTAGGTGGAACCTACCGTCACAGTACGCTCTTTTGTGACAGAGAATAAACACTGGAAGATACACAAATAGGAGAGATTTTTGCCTCCATGGATTATTAACATCATTAAGGGAACCAAGGTCCTAATGGGTATGGAAGGAGATGGTTTTGTGTGGAGGGGAAGTAATAATGGAAGCTTTACCATCAAATCAGCTTATAAAATTTTGCAGCAGGAGCTAACTAGCACTGGCCATTGGAAGAAGGTCTAGAAACTTCAGATTCTGGAAAAGGTTAAATTCTTCTTCTGGCAAGTTATTCATGAGAGACTCCCGACAAATTACCTCAGAGCTCGCAGAGGAGTAGAGATCAATGAGGAATGTCCTTTTGAGTGCCAAAAAGAAGAGAGTATTTTACATACGTGATTGTGAGATGGCTCGAAATGTGTGGGTCAAGGTTATTAAAGCTGACTTTCTTCTAGATTTCTTTTGTTCTGATTTGCAGGTGTGGACAAAATTTAATTTCAGTAAGGAATTGGCAAAGGAGAGACTCAACAGATGGCCATGGAGGAAAGTCTTTTGTTACTTGTGTTGGCTACTTTGGAAGAATAGGTGCAGTGGAGTCATGAACAGGACTAGAATTCAAGCTGCAAGCATCACCCATGCTTGCTTATACGACATGATGGAATCCTCGGAAGGCGGCAAATACAAACACTAAATTTTCAAAAGTACGATTGGAACAAATGAGACATGGGAACCACTTGAATAAGAATATGTTAGACTTGATGTAGATGGATCTGTCACTGTTGGACAGCAAGCTACATGTGCAGGCTTAGTTAGAGATTCACAAGGTCATTGGATGGGAGGCTTCCAAAGAAAACTTCATCATATTCCCTCGACAACCGTAGAGGTATGGGCGATAGTGACAGGATTGGAGGTATGCACACAGTATAATATCCCAAAGGTTAAAGTGTACTCTGACTCACTAGAGGCGATTTATCTCATCATGAATGACCGTGGTGACCATAACTTCCTGGGGCTAGAAATTAATTTAATTAGAAGTATGATTTATTCAGATTGGGAGGTTGAGATCCACCATGCTTTGAGAGAGTCCATGAAATGCGCTAATTATCTTGCAAAGGAGGCTCATCATCTAGAGGAAGATTTCAAGGTCCTACAGCAACCACCAATGGGCTGCGTTCCATTTCTGACTTTAGATTCTATATGGACATAGGATTCTAAATGCCTGTTTTGTTGTAAACTCAAGACTTTATCTTGCCCAAAACCAAAAAAAAAAAATCAAAGCTAAGCTGAGCTATATATATATATATATATATATATATAAGGGTTACTGTAACACTCCGAATTTTCTGATTCAGGATGAGCAGAAAAGAAAAAAAATTTATTAAAATTATTTAATGGCCAAATAAAATTGGAAAAAATTATGGAATGTTGATTTTCAAGGTTTAGAGATATTTTGGAAAATTTATTTCCCCAAAAATGGCTTAAATAATTTTAATAGATAATTTTAAGAGAAAAATGGTTTATTTTCTCAGAAAATTATGGAAAAATATATAGAGATTTATATTTAATCTGAGAATTTTAGGATAACCAGTTGTGATGGCAAAGAAGATAATTGAGGCACAAAATCCTTAAGATGGGTTAAGGATTAATTTCTGGAATTAAGAGTTATTTTCTTGGAAAATTCAAGAAAAATAGTTATGAGTTAATTTTTGACCCAAAATTTTTAAAGAAATTATTTTATGGGTCAAGGAAGCTAATGGATAATATAAACCCATATAAGATATTGTGGAATAATTTCTGGATACATATTTTATATTGCAGAAAATACAAGGAATGGTGGTAATAGAGAAAGGGATGAAATTGGAACAAGGGGAGGAAATGAAGGGGCATAGCGGTCATTGAGCTACGCCACTTCCCTCTCACATGCCACTTCCTTTTAACCATCTGATCCCTTCTCAACCTCCTCCATTTCATTTCGGTTTTCCGTAGAGAAAAAGAGAGAGAGACGGAGAGCGAGAGAGGGAGAGAACAGGAGAAGCAGTACCGGAGTTGGTGATCGGGGTATTTTAACTGCATGCAAACCGATCAAACTATCCTGGTGAGCCTCATGAGTCCCTTTCTGTCTTCGTTTTCTGGGTTTGATAGATGGTTATGGCGTTTGACGGTGGGGGCAGAGAGACGGGTAGTGAGAGAAAGTGAGTAAAAGGATAGGAGTTTCGGTGAGCTAGTGTCCTATGGCAGATTGAAGTGTGTGATGCTGGTTTCTGGGCTTGCATGTAAGATTGATGCTCTGTTTTTGAGATTACCGAACAGGGGTATATGGCTTGGGAAGAATATATATATATATAGTGTCGGACTCATGCATATATAGGAAAGGTTTCGGCCTTAGTTTGCCGTATATCATGTGCGCATATAAAGAAGCTTGAGAACGCGGTTTATACAGATGGATTTGACTGCATGTGGAGTTCTGTTTCTCGTTAGTAACCTGGTGATGAGTTTCAGATTTATAAAAAGGTTTCACTTTTACTAATTGGGAGATCGAAACATTTAAGTGCTTAAGTACCTAAACTATATGTATATATGTATATTAATTGTTATTCAAAATTGATGAGCTGAAAGGTGAGAAGCCAATCTGATTTCTTTTCATTATTATTATTGAGCTTCTAGCTTTCGAACGAACCATGCTGACCGGCGGAGTATCATTTGCTCTTTCTTCTGAAAATCTTATATCAATAGTTGGATGTTAATAAATTCTGGAAATTTTCCATATTATGTGTAAGGTTCTCGAAACATTATCCATTTACGGGAGTTGAATTTGAAGGTATTTTGGAAGGGATAAGAGGATTTTGGGGACTCCCTTAAATATTACATATGCTGTCAGGTTAGATATATATTATATATAAGGGAAAAAAAAGGGGGATTGAGAAATGTAAGAATGCTACGGGGATTGTTGTTTATGATCAAATAAATAGTGGTAATTCGGATGTAATTGTTAGTGAATTAGTGAAGATAGGAAATTTGCCAATTAATGTTATATAGTCATTTTAAATGATTGATTAAGTTATCTAGCTGTATAAGAGATATTAAAATCAAGATTTGGGACACTAAAGTAATGATTTGAGAGATGCTTATGAAGCTGGAATTTCAGGAAGTGTGGAAGAAATGTTGTTGCTGTTATGAATATTAAGGAAGGGCCTAGAAAATGTTAAAGAATGCTGATTGATTGTTGAAAGCATTGACAATAAGAGAGGATTAAGAAGGAAGTTAGAAATGAATTAATACGATCAAAAGTGTTTTCCCTGAACTTAAGAGATGGAAATATAAGGAAATGGACTAGTAGGATAGAATAAATATAATGGGAAGCTTAGAGATTAAATGCTCGAATTTATTATTTTTTGTGTGGCAGTTTTAGGGACCAAAGAATTTAAGCTAACTTAAAATTTATTGTTTGAGGTTTGCTTGAGGTTTCCAGATGGTGGATGGAAATTTTAATGGAGTAAATTAATAATTATAGTGTTTAGAAATTATTTCAAGGTATAAGGCCGCCCGAAACATTCGTGGGAAATTGAGGATGTATTGGTAATATAATGCATGCATGTTGGGATGCATGAGTATAAGTAGATAAATATATTTGCTGCTGTTCCATAGTGATTAGACTTTTCCTTTAAATGACTTAGCATATGCTTGAGGATTTAAAGATGCTAGATATTAAGTAAATTGTGGATGAAAGCTAAGAGAGCTCATAGAATTATTTTGGAAGAAGGATTAAGCTATTAAATGATTTGAAGATTAAGATCGTTAGAAATGAAATCAAATCAAAATGATGTTTTGGCAATGTATAAGAAGAGTACGGAGATGACTTGGTAAGCATATGCATGTGTATGTGATTGAGCTATGAATAGTTAGGGGTTGTAAGCGGAGTCATGGACATTGTAATATATATATACATATCTCTCTAGTTTTTCCATGACAACCAACCACTGGATAAAAGTGGAGCCGGATTTGAGGACACGATGTTGTCCTTAAATTATAATAAATAAAAATAATATTTTTTGACTAAGATAACTAGTTACTAAATAAAGTAACTATGTGGGTTGACATAAGACAGGAAGCCTTCCCAAGAGAATAGTTGAATAAGAAAAATTGTCTAGGATGATCAATTGCTACGCAAAGGTAGAGATTAAAGAAGATTTGGGATTTAAAGAGTTATTTAATTTATGAGATACAGTTGGATCAAGTATTGATTTACCCTTACAAACATGATAGGTTTTAATATATGCTCAAGCTCACCAAGAAGCAGAAAGAAAGGGGAACGGTAAGATTTTATTTGGAGGGAAGCAGACCAGGTAGTAGTTCTTTCCTACCTTATACTTGTGTATGATTGCTGCATGTCTGTTTATGCCATATTGCTATTTAAAGCATGAGAACATGTAATCCTTAATTCCTTGCATGGATTATTTAGCCATGATCACGTGTAGCTGATAGACATGGGGCAGTATTTGCCAATTATTTACGCATTTATTCAGCTTGTCTATCTGTCATTGCGCATAAATGCTTAATTGCATTAGCTTGCAAGGTTATGTTCCACATGGCTTGTTTTGCATGCTTTATATAATCTGCACATTTGTTTGATGAAAATTACTACTACGGGGATTCGTTAGAATCTCACCCTCCCATTTATGATGAACAGTGAAGGCTAGTAGCTCAAAGGATAAGGAGGTTGTTTGAGAAGAAGGTGAGCTGGTTGAAGAGTAGAGATTGCTGTTATATTCTGTAAATATGTAGTAAAATATCTTAATAAGTTAATGCTTATTTTATTATATATGTTATATGGGCAAGTAACTTTACTTGCTCTATGAAAATATTATTTTGTATCCTCTATAAGAAGGTGAGCACTACTGGGTGTAAGTATATGCTGTCAACCAAGAGCGTTACTCTATTTTTAATATAATATTATAAATTGTATAGTATGAAATTATTTTAGGTGATAGTAGATTAAGTTGAAAGCAGGGTTGATTGTAGATCACTCTTTAATTATTCCAAAGGTTTCAAATGTTTGATCGATGGATTCCAATGTTGAAGGGGAGAATTAAAAGAAAAAAAAATTCTTGTCTTTTCCTAGGTCGAAAACCTGGCATTAGTGATTTTACAGATGTTAAAATGATCCTATTAGTATCTAGAAAGTTAGGTGTTGCAGTTACTCTCTATTTTTACTATTCTATGAACAGTAATTGGCTCATGAACAGTGTCAGCTCTTACAGGGCTTTGTGCATTCATTTCTGTTCAATCTTTCTGTCTATTTTGATTATGCAAGGCTTTTTTTTCCCTCCTCCCCAAATTTGAATTTCAAATTTTGAAATTCGTTCCATTTACATTTCTTTATCAATATCACCTATTCCCTCTCTCAGTTTGCAATTTTCCCCCCTTGCCGAGCCATATCCTCTCTTTTTTTTTTTCCCTATATCTTTCTCTTCAAGCTATGCTAATGGGACTTCCTACTTCATCTTCATCATCCTTTTCCAACCGACCCTTCTCATCTTCTATTCTTTTTTCCTCTTATTCTTTTCCAGTGCAAAGAGAGGGAAGAATAGAGAATAGAGGGCTTTGAACATGATGCTTTTGAAGTAAAAAGAAAGGATGGGATGTAGAGTTCCATCAAAAGGTTTGTAACTTGATTTTGTGTTGGATCACCAATTGATTCGATACTGAATAGTTTTCTATGTTTGCGTAGAAATTCAACATCAGGAAGTTACAGTTGGTTGAAGCTAAGAGGAAGAAAATCAAGCAAGAATACGAGTACAAAGAGAAGCAAGTTGAAATTCAGAAAATGATGTAACTTACTTTCTACCTTAATCTACTTCGACTTTTTTTTTCTGTTTCTTTCTTCTTAATTCTTGAATTCGAAATTTTCCATCACTTCTTCCGTTGACAATTGTTTAAGCAAGCTCTTGGACATAATCAACAAGAGAAAATTTTCATTGCTTTTTTAGAATAAATGATGCATGTACATTTTTTATTGAAACAACAGCCTTAGATTTACTTGCAAAAGCTGGTATAATGATTCTATTTCCTTTGTTGAAGAGAGATCAAAGTTAACTCTCTCTCTCTCTCTCTCTCTCTCAGCTCTCATATTAGTATTTTCTTATTTGTTGTTTTTTTTCCTTTTTTATTCATCACTGCCAGTGTCTTTTAACATAATAGAAGGTTTATATTGGATTTTATGATTTTATCATAGAAGAGTAGAGAATGACAATATATTCAAATTGGTCACTTGTTATTGGGACTTTTTAGTAATTAAATTTCTTTCTTAAGACGTCTTAGTAACTCTCCCTTTCTTTTAACACAAGTCTTATTACACCCAAGTTGAGATAGAATGATCTACCACCAAAAAAAAAATGCAATTAAAATATTTCTATTATTAATTTCCGCATATTGTGTTTTTTAAGGATGGAGAAAGCCAAGAAAAAACCGCCATATGGATTTATTAAATGACCCACTTAACGGTGTTTATCTTGTCTCCTCCATTCGCAAGAAAATCAATTTTTCATCTTCTCCACCTCCATTATGAGAAAACCTCGTGCTCCAGAATGTCGCTGAGACGGAGGCGATAACTGTCACTGGATTTTCATCACAAGCCTCTGTCTCGCCTCATCCCTCATGTAGCAAAGAGAAGAGCAGGCAAACAATCCAAGCTCTCCGTCCATCTTCACCACCGAGCTCCGAGTCGACGCCGCGACCTTCTTGACTATGGCTCACATCTTAGCGGCCACCGTCCCCATCTTGATCGATCTAGTCATACTTGCTTTGTTTTCAACCGTGTCCTTCTCTGTTCTAATTCGACCATCCCTCTTACAAACTGCAGTGGCGCGTCTTCATCGAATAGAACCGAATCATCTCCTTTGCCAGAATCAAACTCTTCCTTACATTCATCAGAATTTAGAACAATCAAGTTTAATTGGGTACAGCCCATCCACCTGATTATTCTTGACGGGTGCCCCGATTCCTCTCAAGCTTCCCTCGCACCGGTCATGAAACCGCACCATGACCTTGCTCCCTTGCGTGACCATCTCCGGTAATATCCTATGCTTATGAGATATAATGGAAAGGCCGATATTAGGGCTCAGCATGAGAGAGAAAATCCTACTCCCCCCCCCCCAATTTTTTTTTGTTTCTTTTGATTATTAGATTCTATATTCAATAATTGATATTTTGATATTATATGCGTAAAAAATGGAGCTGTTTTCAATTTTTTATGATTTTTCAAAGAAAAAATATTTTAAACAGCACAAATTTTTATATAAATCTTTGAAAAATCATAAAAAATTAAAAACAGCTCTATTTTTTGCTTATAAAATATCAAAATATCATTCATTAAATATAAAATCTGGTGATTAAAAGAAACAAGAAAAAAAAAAAACATTTGAAAAGGGAGCGAAAATGAGGAGACAGCAGGGGGCAGCATGGTGGGTTGTGGCGTAATTAGGGTATTTGCGGCTCCTGAACGGACATGGAAAACATAAACACAGTTAAATGATAACCTGATTGGTGAATCCAAATGGCAATTTTTAATTGGAGAATTGATTCTTCTCGATATAAGCAATTGGAGGTAAGTTTTGTCCTTTAAGGATACCGCTACTCTTAATCCTCAACGAGGAAGAGCAATATTATTTCAACAAAGAGTTTAGAATAATCAATGCCACTCGTAAAATAATTTAGAGACAAAAATGCCCTTTTAATCTTTGATTTAAAATGAAAGAATGACTCTTAAGTTCTCCAAAAAGATTGAGACTCAAGTCTTACGAGATTGTGAATTGTCATTGTAGTCTCAATAAATATTAAAGGAACTAGGAAAAATTAATCAGTAAATATCTATAGGCCTTGTTTGGTTCAATCCCATTACAGGTATACAATGATAATTATTATCGCACTACCACAAGTGACTTGTTCGGTTAGGTTTAATGATGTTAAGAAACATTGCACTGGTAAAAAAAATTGTAGTTTTTTCACTTCTAAACAAAGGTCCATTTCCATCTATTCTAGAGGCTTTTTTTTGTTTGTTTAAAGGGGGAAGTGGACAAAGGAGATGTAGATAGAAGTTAGATATATGTCTATTTCGAACAGATGAATATGTGCCTCACATATTCGTCTATTCTATGAATAGAGTAATATAGTTTTTTTTTAATATTTATTTTGTATCCTTTCAATTGCCTGTTTTCATTTATTGAAAACCCTGAAATTCAGATAGAACCAAAATAGAGTACAACAAGAATTCAACCAAAATGATAATAATTTAGTAGAATCAGATCCATTCCATACAAAAAGATCCACAACCCTAATAACATCCTAGCCATGTTTTAACAATCAAAATAACCCTACACATGATACAAGAAACTTTAGTACCATAAAATCTTCCTATCTAACCCTTTTAACCTCATGTATCATCTTGAGAATAAAACTCTTGAAGAAATTATCCTACCAAAGGATCTTGAATAGCATCGATCTCTTCAATAATGTAGGAGTTGTCGTCATAAAAAATTTGTAAGTTCATAAATAAGAAGATTAAATTAATCAAGATAAGAGAATTAAAGAAAAGCAACAATTCAGTAGGAAAAGGCAAATAATCATAATTAAATTAATTATTACCATCTCAAAATTTTTAGTACATTCAAACTCAATAATTTTGCACATAAAACGGATAATATAATATTCGTACTCTAGACTTCTTGGTTGCAGATGACACTGTAAAATCAAAGTAAGTAGGAAAGATGAATATGTATATATGAAGTAATATAATTGTTGATAACATTAAAGAATTTAAATTGAAAACACTTACTTTTGGTTTGCGTCAAATAGTCTTGCTATTTTTTTTCCCTCGTGCTTCCTACCCTGTATATGATATGTCTTTAAAGATCTATGACCAAATAGAAATTACCAAACATTAGAACAACTTAATAAAGTAAGAAAACTAAATATATGATGACAAAACTTACATGTTGAAGACACATTTCATTTCGCCACTTGGGAGATGACCTAATGAATCAAACCAGTAAATGATATTATCTATGGGGCAAGCAACGCACAATGACTGATGTCAATTGAAATATAAAAAGAAACAAAACTAGTAAAGATTCTTTGAAAATTGAATATATAAATATATAGATATAAATATAAGCCAATTACTTTTCAATTATTAGGGCAAAATAACAAGGTAAGTAGGTATCTCCAATGGTATTATCCACGTATTTTATCTACTTATTAATGGTATTCTTCAAAGGTTGCAAAGCGGCTGGACACATGAATCCATAAAAATGCCCCTTTCACGTAAAAGAGCACAAGTTGTGAAAGTAGGTATCATCAATTTGATATGAGACAAAAATTAGTTCATACATATAAGTGAAAAACAAGCAATTAGAAAATATAAATCATAAAATAGAATAACATTATTGCCAGTTGAATCCATGCAATGTTTAGCTGATCTAAAGATAGAAAGTCCTTGAGATCCTTATGGTCCAATCCAAAATGATATGTCATTTGCTCCCCCACAATCCTAATAGGCATTTTTATATTGACTTTGTTTTGTTAATTGATTTGTAAATATCATACAGTTGTGCCAAATAGGGAAATTTAGTAACATCTTCACCGTCCTAATAGAAAAATAGAATGAAGATAAGTAACATAGTAGTATATGAAAGAAAAACTAGAAAATACTGGTATGTTTTGTACCATTGGAGATATGACCTCAATGAGTCTTTTATGCCATAAAATAAAATATTCTTTTGCTTGGCCTAACTTGCTAACCTTGTCACCAAGGAACAACACGTTTACATCTACCTATGGAAGCACAAAAAGTAGCTTCAATCCACAAGTGCTGTTGTCAGGATGTCCATCCTTCCACTTTGAGTAAAAGAACTTTGACTACTCTACTCCTCAAGTGTATCCTATAACATATAAGTAATAAACGAAAAAGTAATAAACGAAAAGTAATTACGATTTCAACAGAATGTGAACACTATTTTAATTTAGGTAAAGGGGAAAATTTACCTATTATAATATCAAAAAGGAGCACTAGGCGCCATAATAAAATGTTAGGAGCAAAAATGCACTTGAACTTTTGAAAATGGAGCAAAAATGCCCATGCCATTAATTTCTCCAACGTTGACCGTTTAGAGAGAATATTTGACTAAAAAATGCTGATCTGGGTACATACATGGCATAAAGAGTGAATCACCCATGAAATTTGAAAAAAAAAAAACAAAAGAAAGAAACTCAACCCATATTAGTTTAGCATTCACGTTCGGTCCACAATCCCCAACAATGGCGATGATAATAGCATCCATGGGTTTTAAAGCTTCATTGTTGTTAATGGTAGCCATTAACACCAAATTCGAACATGGAATCTTGCAGAAAGTTACCATTAACACCAGAAAATTTAAATAAAAAACCCATAACTTGAACGAAGCAAATGGCTATAAAATCGAAAGGATGGGGTAGAAGATGGAGCAATAAAAGTGAAGGAAAATCACAATGGAGGAAGTGTCACATCTCAAAAATTTTCATCTAGAAATTAAGGATAAAAAATTGGGATGAGGGTCAATATAGGAACTAGAGGGGGAGATGAAACAACCTTTGATATGAAACTCCGAAAAGGTCCGAACTGACATTTTCATAGTGATCAGTCTAGGAAGGACAAAACAGGAAAATTTGAGAAAAATTCCAAAAAATCCCCAAAAAATGGGAAAAGTGTAGAGTAGAGGTTTTGAAAACTCAGTTAAAGCCCAAAAAATGGAAATTCAGTGAAAATGAATTGTTACGGAATTTCCCATAAATAGAGGTTTTTTAGGAAATTATTGGAAAATTGAAGAAAAATAATTATTTTAATTAGTTAGAGGCCTCAATAAATTTTGGATATTGATGTAAAATTCATATAAACATTTATTTGAATTTATAAAATTATTTTTAGGCTTTGAAAACTCAGGAATTAATTTTAGGGAATTTCTTTTCCTACAGTGACACCGATAGAGGCCTAATTGGAGAAAATTCAAAATAAATACCTAGAGGTGGTAAAAAATTCTGAAATTTTCCAGATCATATTCTTATATTACAAGGTGAATTATCATAGAGAGAAATGAATTTTTGAAGGTCTGGAAAAATTATGAAATGTTACTGGTAAATAGTAACCAATAAAGTTTCAAATTGGTTTGAGATAGTGATTTGGTTTGTGGGCCATCATTTTGAGCCAGACCAAATAATTTGTGGGGTCTACAATGGACCCAAGAAGAGCCCAATTTCATGCAGAATCTGGAGGCTTCAATTAATTAAAGAAAAATGCAAAAATTAAGAGATATTTGTGTGGAAAAATCTAGTTTAGGGCCACCTGGAGTGATCTGAATATTTTGGACACTTGATGACTGCCACATAACCCCCATGAGGTGTCCAATTCGGCCAAACAAGGAGGAGGAAGGGCAGACCAAATTTTTCTATAAATACCCCTTGAAAGTACATGAAAAATGTTGGAAATTAGGAACAAGAAGGGCAGCCTCTACCATTGTTCATCCAGCACCCTTGCACAAAAATTCTAAGGTGTTTTAGGCAAGGAATCATTCAACTTACTTCAAGAAAACACTAAGGTATGTCTAAGCATCAATATCCCTAAGTTTTACATGGATTAAATAAGGATTTTGGCTTGGAAAAATGATGGAAATTCTGCCAAAATTTCGGTTGAATGTGTGATGCTTAGGAAAGGATAAAAACCTTAATAATCAAGTGGAATAAGCAAGATTAAGTGATGTATGGATTGATTTTTGGATGAAATCAAGGTTAGGGTTCAAAGGGAAAATTTTGGCCAGCACTGTTCATGCAAGAGCTTATTGTTTTTCATTGATTTGATGACTTCAATGGCTTTAAAACATGTTTTTGTGTAGGGATATGTTGTTGGAAAGTGTTTAAAATCATTGGAATCAAAATTAGAATTTTTGGAAAATAAATACCCCCTATTCGGCCAAAAAGAGTTCATGGGGAAGGAGTGTGGTTTTTAAAAATTTGATTGCACCATTGGATTCCTCATGAAAAATTGTGTAGGATTGAGTCGTGAGATGGTTGATTCTAAAGAAGGAATCAATTGTTAGAAATCAAAGAAAAAGGGGGGGGAAATTGTTGAGTTAATGTTTAAATATTGAAATTAAGTTGTTTTATGATTAATATGGCCTATGATTATGCTTGGTTTAATAGTCATTGAGAGGAGGAATTAAGGAGAAGCATTGCTCCTTGGAGGAATTAATTGGATAAGCTTTGCAAAGGTAGCTTTGAATTATAATTTGATTGTTTATCTTGCTTGTTTGTTGTGATTGTTGTTGCTTGGATTGGAGGAACTTTGTGGTGACCTTGATTGTTTGATTGACATTGGTTATGCTTTGGCCAAATGCTTTGTGGTATGTTAATGTAGATAATATGATGTTCCTCTCCTTGCATGATATTTGGTATGAATTCCTATGAGTTGGGAATGCTTTGGATTGCATGACATTTCATAATTAAACTTGCATTGATTTACATGATAATTATAATTCATATGCTACTGAGATTTCTTTGAAATCTCATTCCTCCTATGTTATTTTATGCACTAATTAGAAAGTGGACCAAGTATGGATCAAGGGAAGGATTTGGCCTTGGAATGAATTGGTTTTGCAGATGTTATGCCATGTTGGAAACTTTAGCAATATATAATAAACTTTACATGGATTTTGTAATAAGTTATGAATGACATTTTGATGTAAATTATATTGTTATCACATGTTCCAATGCTGGAATTATGCTTGATGCATTGTGGAAAGAATGTAAATGAAGGAAAAAGAAGAAATAAATGAAGAAAAATGGAAATTTTGGGATAAAATCTCCCTAAATAGTGTCAAACTTGTGGCACATAAAATAATGAGCAAGTGTTAGAGTTTGGACATGAAATTTTACAAGAAAATAGATCTCATTTTTAGCTTTAAAAAAAGTGATAATTCATTAAATTTGGAGTTGTGTGCTAAGAGTTATGCCCTTCCAAAGTTGGGCAAAAATACTAGAAATTCGAAAATTTATCAAATGAACAGTATACTTTGACGAATTTTTTAGAATTATTCTGGATGGAATTGGACCCAATGATTATTTTTCATCCATATAACTCTTAGCAAGCTTCACGTGAAAATTGAAACCACTTTGTTTTGATTTTTTTAGATTTAGTTATGATTTTTCAAAGTTGACCCATTTTCGGATGAACAGTGTACGGACAGGATGAACAGTAAAACCCTGAATTTCAAATTTTTTTATCCGGAAATGTTACAAAACGATTTATATTGGTTCAAATTAACATATAATGGAATATAAAGAGAGGTGTGACAAAAAGAAGATGGAAAAAAATCCAGTGGAGAAGATGTAAATTGTAGCATGGCTTCCATGTAGCTTCAAAACTTGTTAAACTTGCAGAATCCAAAAACCCATCAAACAAGAAAATGATTCCCAATGCACTTACTATAGATGATGGTGGAGATCATCTTCTGCAAGTGGATGCCAGAGGCAAGAGAACGATTCCAGATTTGAGATACACCTGTTGTGTGAGATGAAGAAGCTTGGGATGCTCAAGATAGTGATGGTGATGGGCGTCAGAGACAGCGACGATAATGGTGTCAATGTCGGTGAGGACAGAGGTGGGGTGACTAGTGGAGGAGATGACTATGGAAGGAGATAGGTTGAACACAGTTAGAAGAGTTGAGGGCATAGATGGCAAGTGAAGAAAGAACTGAGCTCTGTGGGTATGAGGATGGAATTGAGTTCCATCAATCTTGACAGGACTGGGTTCAATTAGATAAGGTACTAATGAAAAAAATAAAAATAATTTAAAGTGAGGTAATTATAGAGAAGAGAGAGAATATGACAAATAGGATTAACATGATCTGAGCTAGTATGTTTCTACTAGATGGAGTACAAATTATATGGACAGTCAGTGGGACCCACAAAAAAAGTAACGCTCGTTTATAGGAGTTAACAGCATGGGCATTTTTATTCTATTTTTAAAAGTTCATGTGCATTTTTGCTCTCAATATTTTATTATGGTGCCTAATGCTCCTTTTTGATATTACAATATGTAAATTTGCTCCTTTGTCCTTTAATTTAATTGTTTTTAATTTAACTATTTATAATTTTCCAGCAATTTCAGCAATAGTCTAATTGATATATTCACCTTTCTTTATCCTTACAGGCTTCTACATTCTATGTTGAGAAGGAGGAGGGGGCTCGAAAAACAATACTAGGGTCTAATTTTGTAGCTTCTTGTATTTTTTTTAAAATCAGCTTCCATGATCTCTTGTTGTGCTTTTCTATAGCCCCCATGAGACACTTAATGCTTATATAAATTTTTAGATTGTTTCTCTTTATTTGAAGCACTTAATTTCTACAGAAAAAAACAAACAAAAATGAAGTTAGTTAATTGAAATGAAACTAGTTTATATGGACAGAGTCACTAACTTGAAGTTTACCTAAAATTTAAAGTCTAGCCGTGATGCCACAAATTTTCTCCAAGTGTCTTCATCAAGAAAGGAGTAAATATCACATGGATTCTCATCCTTTTTAGCCCCTCAAATGTAAATGAGAGTGAGAATTGTTTAAATCTTTCCATCGCTCATGTACTTAGTCTACCTAACGCTTCCTTATCTCAACAGTGGAAGGCACATCATAGGTTTGCTACAAAGTTTGTGTGTAATGGAATTAGATTTAAATGTAATAACTATTTAAAAGTATAAAGTTCAAAAAGTTAAATGACAATATATCTTACCACATCGCTTCCTTTGTTTTGGATGGTACTTCTTTCCAATTAGAATATAGAATGTTCACTATACTTTGTCCTGAAAGGAGTACATAGCTTATGAACCTATCTCCCTCTAGACCAATTGGATTCATATCATCATCAAAATCCACATGCTTCCTCTGAATATGCCCATAACATACTGCTAGCTTTGGCATTCTTGTAGTGTCTCTACCCTTTTTTCTAATAGGTTTATCATTTACTTGATCTTCACCAAAATCCTCCATATTTCTATCATCATCCTTTATGTCCTATTAGTAAACTAGAGTGAAACAAGTAAGTCAACTACAATGAAATCAATGAAAAAATTAACAAAAGTAAACACAAAATTCTATTATAATGTACAACTTTTTTGTTAGGGTCTTACATTATGCATTTTCTCATATTCCTTCACAGTGATAATCTCTAACAGCATATTCATCGTCATCTACCAATTCTACTTCATTCGTTGTAGGTGGATTTGTAGTGAAAGATGGTATCTCATTAATGTTCAAAGTTGGATCATTGTCCTTTTGTTTTTTACCTTGAAGTACAATTGACAATTTGGTGTTTACTGAATCGGTGACGTAAAATACTTGTTTTGTTTGGCTTGCTAAAATAAATGGCTTATCTGTACAACTAACCCTATGAAGATCAACTAAAGTAAATTCAAATTCAAATTTTTGATCTATTTAAACACCATTATTGTTGACCACTTACACTTGAAGATAGGAACATTGAAGTTGGTGTAATTTACCTCCCATATCTCTTCAATAACACCACAATAAGCCATAGACGCTAATTTAAGGTTTTTATCTTTAGAGCTAGAGAAATGCATCGCTTCATCTATTACTATCATCCTATTGTTCTGCACAGTACTTTTCTCATCTTCAGCTTTTGTATAGAAAGAATACCCATTCATATCATATCCAATCTAAGTGGTGACATCAAATCTAGGCTCCCAAGCTAAATATTTTATTGTATCAGAAACATTTGTCTCCTTCCAAACCTTTTTCATAAACCACACAATAAATATCTTATTATGCTCATTAGCTATTTGCCTATCACTTTTCTTTGAATATTTGTTCTTTAAACTCTTATAGTTATCTAAGTACAATTGAACTTCTTTCATATTATTTAAAACGTATAAGTGCACTTGGAATAGTTCTTCACGGTCAATGTTCTTTACTTTAAGCCCTCAAGTTCCCTTACCTATCCTATCGTCATGTTGAGCATGTGCCTCCACCCCAGATAAGTATCCTTTGCAAAAGTCTATAGCCTCCTCAGCTACATATCTTTCAACAATTGATACCTTAGGTCGACAAAGATTCTTAGAATAACTTTTCAAGACCTTCACGTATCTCTCAAATGGATACGTCCATCTTAGATATATAGGGTCTCAGAGCCTTACCTCTCTTACTAAATGAACTATGAAATGTACCATGATATCAAAAAAGTTGACACAGAATAACATAGCCCTTGTTTTCTAATTCATCTAATTTTTCTCTGTCAATGACTTTGCTACAGATAATATTGAAAACAATACACAGCCTAGTTATCATGCTTCTCACATCATCTTTCATAATGCCTCGAATAGCCACTGGTAATAGTTGCTGGATTAATACATGATAATAATGAGACTTCATTCCAACTAATTGTAAATCATCCATCGAGACAAGCCTTTTTGCATTAGAAGAATCACTTTATGGCACCTTAATGTTATGCTAACATTAGCACAAGCTAGTTTTCTCTACTTTAAAGAATGTGTATGCCACTGGCTCCAAATAAGCCCTCTTACCACCTTCTTTTAGGGGGTGTTTGGATGAAAACCAAACCATGGTTTCAGAAGTGCTTTTACAGTTTACAAAGTAAATATATGGAGGAGTTTGCCTTGTTTTGCGAAAAAGTGCTTCTCAGAAGCACTTTTGAGGGTTGCCAAACACCCCCTTTAGTTGCAGATGTAGCTATTCTTTTATTCCTGTTTTAGCCAAGTGTAGTCTCGCATTGATTCTATCCTTAGTTTTTCCTGTATGTACAAAAGAGTACCAATAATACTATCACAAATGTTTTTTTTTTCTATATGCTTCACATCAAGACTGTGTCTAACATGAAGATTACACCAATATGGAAGATCAAAGAAAATAGACCTCTTTTTCAAAATGTTCTTCTCACCTACAATCCTCTTATTCTTACCAAAGATGACATCAATTCTTTCCACCTTATGATAAACTTCCTCTCTAGTTAATGGCTTTGGAGCCATTCCATATTCTGGCGAGCCATTAAAAGCCTTTTTTAATCTACGGTATAGGTGGAACCAATCAAAAAACCTCCTGTGACCAAGATAAATTATTTTCCTTCTGTGCTTAATTTAGAGGTAGTGTGTGTTTGCTTTATATATATAGGACATGCTTTACATCCCTTTACATTGTATCTTGACAAGTTTTCATAAGTAGGAAAGTCACTTATTGTTGTGAAGATCATTGGATATAGCTTAAAGGACCCTTGCTTATGTGCATCAAACACATCCCCATGTTCTTACCACAATTTCTTCAAGTTTTTAATTAAAGGTGCCCTATAGACGTTGATATTTTTTCTCGACTGTTTTAGTCCCAAAATCATTATAAACAACATCATATACTTGTGCTTCATGCATAACTAGGGAGGTAAGTTATAAATCACTAATAAAACTGGCCATGCACTATGTGTGCTGTTGAGATCACTATAAGGATTGATTTGATTTTTATAAAGCTCAAGATGAAGGTTTCTTGGCTCACTACCAAATTCTGGATACATTTTATCTATTTTCTTTCATTGGGGGAATCGGAAGGTGCCTAAGATGTTTTTCATCTGATATTTTCTTATCAAAATGCTACGTCAACTTTTTTGCGTCTATTGTGTAACACCCTATCTAGAAACTTGTCATACTTAATACCATATAGGAATGTCAACACCATTACCATGGTAATTAAAGTAAACAGGTTACAAACTTTATTTCAAAATTTTCTTACTCATTATGACATAACCATGATATAAAAGAATAAGACATACAGTTAGCAATATATCATATCATGGTTATAAAAGGGTTATACTTACCCATTATGCATAACCATGTTAGGAAAGGATTATACCCCTAACATGGTTATAAAAAGCCTTTCATATACCTGATTGACACAGTTTTTCACAATTAATCTAACAAAATTAAGTTTAATTCATTTCGAAAACATCCTCATAAATGTATAATCATAAATGTTTCAACATTGATAATATAAAAAGAGATGCATAATGATATCCTAGGTGGCAAATAACTAATGACTAAACATAACCAGTGTTCGGGGTGTGATCACCAATGAAGGTGACCTCACACCTCCGATTCCTTCCCCGTCACGGCTCCTCTGTTACGCTTACCTGAAAATTGTAGATGTAACGGAGTAAGACTACCGTCTCAGTAACGAAAACTCATACCCATCTCACCTACCAACACCCCTAAGAGGCGCCAAGTGGGACTAACAATTAAGATAATCATTAAATATGTTACTATCATATAACAGATACCAGATATCATAAACGTATAAGCTAATAGAAAATATCAACATATGTGCTTGCTTTACTCATCATTTATTATCATTATTCATCATTCGATTCCTGCCTTATATCCTCCTTATACCTGCCGACTTGAACCCATGGGCTAAGTCTTAATCATGTGACTGATGACTCTAACGAGCTTCCCACGCGTGTGATGCAGACCGGCCAAAGTCGGCAGAGCACACGCGGGCCATGGGTTCCTCCAGAAAAGGGGGATTCTGCCCCAATGGGTTTACTGCCCAGTATCCTGACGGGGATGCTGCCCTCGGGGGATGCTGCCCCGGGATACTCCTGGAGTGTCGCAAATGAGGGGATACTGCCCTCTCTAATAGGCCAACCATAGTGCGCGCTATTGAGGCAAACCACGTGGTAATATGTGTATATCAAGTTCTATCACCACGCCTCTTCCCGGATATTAAACGAATTAATCACAGTCATGACAGTTCTAAATTCTCATCAGGTATCTCAAGAACATGTATCTTAAGAGATTCAAAACATACATTAACCATATAAGATACTTAATATCATACCATACAATAGCATTCTTAGATAATTAAGGGCATAAACATATCATTCCAGAAGCTCATGCTAACATATAAAACACAATCAAATAAAATAGCAACTTGGATAAATCGCCTTGGTCAACAAATAACCTTTCGCCACAACAGACTACACAGTACATCCCAAGTCCACAATTTCATCCAAAAATCACTCATCAGGCTCCTATCCAGTCCTAAAGTTGTAGCAATTCATTCATTTTTCACAAATCACTCCCATCAAGCAACTTCCAAATGTCTATAAAGTTCTCTGATAGTTTCAAAATAGTTTTCCTATTCCATATTATTCAAGCCTATCCTAAAAGGGTTCAATTTAATTAAAAACTCCTCTTAAAGGAACCGATAGGAGAAAACAAGTAAGAACTCACATTACCTGGTGTCCAACAAGTGCTTACAAGTTAAAGATTAAAACCATAAACTTGGGAATGTCAAACCAATTATCATATCTACAAACAGAAAATATACGTTACTACAGTATCTTATGGGTAAGCTACATATCAAATTTTAACCCATAACTCCCTCTTTAAGGTTTCCGAATTGTTACTCAGAATTCTAGCTCGTACAATTTTTCTAAGATCTGGAGTAAGAACATGGATATTATGCTTTAGATTCAATTCTTAAGTTTCTTTATCTTATATTATCTTTAAATTTCTAAATTATGTCATTATAATTTATTCATAACCCAAGTACAAAACCTTCAACTTATAGCCTATGTTCTATTTTCGAAAACTTAGAAAAACATATTTAATACAAATTAAATTATTCTCACTACAGATGTTTAATTGTTAATCTAACCATTGAAATTAAAATATTATATGTCTTGAGTCTATTCTCCAAATTTTGGCTTGATCTAACGGTGAAAAAATTTAAAAATGATACTTTACTACTCAGTGTTATATCCATAAAATCTAAAAATAAAGAGTTTAATGCATATCTAGTAACTCATACCTCAAATATTGAACCACTAATCCAACCATTGAAATTGACAAAATAGATGTCTCAGACTGGAAGACCAAATTTTGGCCCGATCCAACGGTTTACGGACTTGTACATGACACTTTACTGAGATAGTCTCAGTTTTGTACAAAAATATTTAACTTATTCTTAATTCTTCCCTACTACCACCTATTTATAGGCTCATAGAGTCCCATCTCCATATCATTTAGTCGATGTGGAACTTCTTAACCTTTTTGTTTTATTTATCAGTTCATATATAAATAGTTATATATATACACACGCATATAATCATAAATATTTTAATTGTTTATATATATAATTAACCACTATTAAAGTGATGCCAATAAATATTTACTCACAAATTTACTTAAGTCTTAGAGATTAAAATTAGGATGTTACATATTGCATTAGCGAACAAACATTTGAATCGTGGTATTATCAAAAGATACCATAGTATATTCAAAGGTTGCCCTTTAATTGTCTCGTTAGCATCACCATCACAACCTATGTTCTTCTCCACTTTATATCGTGAAGATCGGCATTTTGGACACTTACTAAGATCAATATACTTTTCCCTGTATAATATTTATTCATTAGGATACACATGTATCTTTTCATGGCCCATACCCCTCTGAGACAAGATTTTCTTTACCTCATACACACTATTTGGAAGAACATTATTAGCTAGAAGCATATCACCAAGCAATTGAAATAACTCCGTCAAACTTTTATCGGTCCACCTATTAGTTGCCTTCAAATTGAATAATTTCAATACAACTATCAACCATATATATTTAGAACATCCAGGATATAAAGCCATCTCTGTATTACTTTGCAAGCTATCGTGCAAAGAACTTTATTTCAACTTCATGAATCGTATCACCCATTCTATCATTCCAGGCACCTACAACTTCATCTTCTTCAACCAATGGCATTGTTCCTCTTTTACAATGCCATATCCATCTTGTATATCAAAGATTTATCCTCTTACAAAATAAGTGATCCCTTAAACCATTAATAGTCAATCATTTGTCATTTAAACAATTAACATAGGGGCAATAATACTTTCCACTTTTGTCATAAGTATTCCTTTTAGTAAATTCAATAAATTCCTTTACCCCATTCTCATACTCCTTACTTGTTCTCACGGCACTCATCCAATTACAATCTATTCTATTAATATATAAGTAATTCTAAATAATTTAATTCAAGACCACAATCAACAATACTTTAATTCCATTCAGATCAATTCCAAGAAAATTAAAGCAACTCAAAACTAATTTCAACAATTTAATCTAGCAAATTAAGCAATTTAGAAAATTTCGAAATAAGGAACATAAATTAAAACTTTTTACAAGAAATGAAAGATTATCTAATATTAATTAAGTTGATATCTTATAACTTGATCTCAAACATTAGAATTGTACTTCATTATTCAACTTAAATAAAAGTATAAGAAGTTAATAATTTAAATATATTTTTATAGGTTATTGCAATTTGACATTTTTTTATAAACAAAGAAATAAAATTAATTAATTACATAGTTAGTATTTTAACATAAACTTTAATTATTATATATTAATATTGATAATGGTAATTCTTGCATGATTTATCTAAAGATGAACAACTTGGTGTTAATGAAATTTTGCATGACACCATGGGCAAATTTTATTCACTTCCAAGAAATAAAATTTATCATCCAAAATATTTTTTTCATAATAAATAAAACATATTTATTTCTATTTAAACTCACTAATTTATTTAATCTAACCATTATTGTTTCTAGCTCAAATTCATATAGCTCATACACAGGTATTTCATCAAACACATAAAGTACAACAATAAAATCTTTAAAACCACTCCTTCTTCATAATTCATGGCTATGATAATTTTAAAAAAAAAACAAATAACAATAAGATCACAAAACTCAATTCTATTCCATTGCTGATACATAGAGGCATTTCATCAAACATCTAAATTGCAATAAAATCACAAAACTCCTAATTCTAATAGGTTCAACTGCAGCAACACAAGCTATATATCATCAATCCGTCAACCCAAAAAAGATATCTAGCCACTAACCTATGAAGTGAAGAGTGAAAATGAAGCTGATAGTGGACACACAACACGGTGAGCTATAGACGAGTCATCCACAATGAGACCTATAGCGAGACACCCAACACAAGACCCCACAATGAGCTGATTTGCGGTGACGATCTAGAACACCCACGGTAGGGGTGTGCATGGACCAGACTGGACTAGGTTTGTTATCAACCCGAAGTCTGGTCCAGTAAAGACCTCGAGCTGAAAAAGACAGCCCGAGGTCTGGTCCAATCCAGTGCCAACCCAAGGTCGGGTTAGACTAGACTTGGTCCTCTGGACTGCCTAGACCAGTCCAGGCAGTCCAGACTTAAATTTTTTTTAAAAAAAAATTCTTCAATAGGAGGCAAGATTGTAACTTACTATATAAAGTTTTGCACATATTTTAATCCAAAGTTTATCAAATTTGATCATTCCTTTTCAATTTCCCAATGAAGTCATGTTTTATTAATTAATCCTCATCAATATAGATATTAAATTGTAGAAAATATATATGCATGCTTATTACTTAGAAAGTTAATAGATAAATCTTGATTATTTGAATAGATAAAAAATTTATATAGAAAAATTCAATCAAATTAAAATTATATAAATAATAATTTAAAAAAACCGGGCTAGACTGGACTAGACCAATTGGTCTGAGGGGCCAGTCCCTAGTCCAGTCCAGCCCGATGAGACCAGTCCGGTCCAATCTGGTCCAATCTTGTTTCGGGCCAATTTTTTCTGGACCGGACTGGATCGGGTTTGCTCGGGTTGGACCGGACCATACCGGACCACCGGGTTTTTGCACAGTCCTAACCCACGGCAAGCTGATCTAGGAAGAGAAAAAGGAAGAAAATGTGAGCAAGGAAGGAGAAAGAAAGGGAGAAAATGGCAACAGCAAGCTAGATAGAAGAAAAGGTGAGCTAGGAAGGAGAAAGAGGGGAAGAAAATGGCGAGCGAGCAAGCTGGAACAAAGCGAACATGTGAAATAGGGGGGAGCATTGATCACGAGCTGGAAATAAGGGAGGGAGGAGCGTCAACCATGAGCTAGAAATGGGGAAGGGGGAACATTGACTGCAAGCTGGAAATGGGGGGAGCATTAACCACGAGTTGGAAGGAAATGGAACCGATAAGTGCTAAATTGGGGGGCTTCAAAATTTTTTAAATAGGGCTCCATACTCGTCTGGTTCACTGGACCATATGAGTATGGGCCCAATATACTCGTCTGGTCACCTAACCAGATGAGTATATGGCCCATATACTTGTCTCTTGACCTATACTCATCTATTATGGCCCAACAGATGAGTATGGGGCCCTATACTCTTCTGTTTGGTGTAACCAAACCAATGTATCACCCTTTTTCTCTCTGTTTTCAATTTTAGATGAAACTAGGGGGGAAAAATGGACCTTTTTGTAGTACTGATTTTGGTAATATCTATTTATGGGGTATGAATGCTCATTGTAGACTTGTAATTCTTTATAGAATTTTCCTCAATAACTTACATGAAAAGACAATATTTGCTCTTCAAAAATAAATCTCATTTATCCACAAAATCCCTCACCACTAGTTGTAACTTCATCTGGTGAAGTGTCCTCCTAATCCCTGGTTGTCCCTTTGCACGCTAGGTCTAAGTCTCTCCAATTCCTTACTTGAATATTGTTCCCATAAAAGTACCGCTACTAAGAGAGCATATTTTGTATAATTCAGCAGTGTCTAATGGAACCTACCTCCTAAATCAAGAATCTAAACCCCACTCTCTAAATCAAGCACAATTATGATTGAATTTCTCTAGGTGAATGTTAGCAAATTTGGATTAAAAAGGAAAAATTTCAACAAAAAAAAAGACTGTTGAATTTTAAAATTTCAAATTAGTATTGGTTGCTACACTTGTAAAGACAATAACTACACTTAAAAAGCAAATGACAATAAATTTTTATAGTAATTCATGATGTGGAATTTTGAAATTCAACAGTCATGTTTTGGAATTTTCCCTTTAAAAAACAATGTCATGCAACAATCTAAACTTTCTGCAAATATATTTTTGGCCAAAATACAAATAACTTCCCTCAACTTTAGCTCTCTTACATATAATCTCCCTCACCTTTAAAAGTTTAAAAATTAGACCCCCAACTTTCATTATTTGATATTTAACCCTTTACCATTAAAAGAACCGTTAAATCTAACAAAATGGATGCCACATCAGATTATTAAGAGCCATTTGATTGATGACATGTAATTTTTATTATTTTATTAATTTATCCTAATTTAAAACTCATAATTACATCAAGGAGTATTTTGTGATTCTACCAATAATAACCCTAATCCCGATCTCACCTAATCATGTGGTTCTTTCAACCTCCCCTGTCTAGCAAGTCCTCCATTTTGCAATGTTTTTATTCATCTTTTTGTTATTTTGTAGAAAATATACATCATCAAGCTTGCTTGTTTAGGGTCTGTTGCTATCAATCTAGATTCTTTAATTTCATGTGAGAAATCCATCACCTAATGCCCTTGCTCATTTAACTTTTCTTCCATATCCCAGAAGCTGCATTTTGGTACTCGAGATTTATTTTTCATTAGAGTCTTCAATTTGCTCTCTTGAGGGAATGAAAATGAATAAGGCGATGTGTAGGATTAGTCAATTGTCAATTGAGTTTTCTTTCATATCTTCGAACTTCAGAACCTTGCTAGCCCGTTAAACCAAGACGTGGTGGGAGAGGCCAAAAGAGCAAAATGATTAGGCGAGACTAGAATTATGATTAATTATTAGTAGAGTTACAAAAATACCCTTTAGTTTAATTATGAGTTTAAAATTAGGATACATTAATAAAATAATAAAATTACATGTCATCTACCAAATAGTTTTTAATAATCTTATGTGGCATCTATTCTGTTAGATTTAACGATCTTTTTAACGGTAAGGGGTTAAATATCAAACAATGAAAGCTGAGAGTGTGATTTTTAAACTTTCAAAGGGGAGGGAAGTTATATACAATAGAGCTAAAATTGAGGGGGCTTATTTGTATTTTGGCCTATATTTTTTCAGTTCCTATGCGACAGGTATTAAGTTCCAGGCATATCTAAATCGATTTAATTCAATACTCCAATACTCATTAATTTAATAAACATTAGGAACTTGGGGCTCTGAATGACGAAATCTTCACTCATGGCGTGCCACATTAGTATTGCACAATAGATTTGACGGAGGACCAAGCCCCATAAGGGAAACGTAAGCGACACAGTTTAAAGACGAGGACCATGAGGAGAATGAGCACAGTGAGGACAACATGGTCTTTCTATTATATATTAATTTTATATAATTATTAAGATTAACTTATTGCACTTCTCTTAAAAAAGCATACCAAACACTGTTATTTTAATTCATATTCCATTGCATTACACTGCGCCTCGCCTCAGGATCTTAAATAAATCTGTAGTTTCTTTTAATCGATGCCTTTACCAAATAATTTCTTAATCTATGTAATCTGGTTATTTACAATTTATTACTCTATCAATTAAAAAAGATGATATTGTACTATTCATAATTTATGAATAGCTTATGTTACAGTTAAAAGAAAATAGTGTAGGCTTGCGTTGAATTTAATTATTTGATGCATTCATCGAAAAGACCATAGTTTTCAAAAACAAAACAAAAAAAATCCTCAAATTAAAATCAAGAGATTATTACACTACTTTAACATTTGGACGTTAATAAACTGACGTGAAGATAAAACGCTAGCGACAAAATTTTTGAAGGACGATTTGAAATCTTTCAACCTAACTATTAAGTAATTAATAACCACAACACAACAACACACCTAAAGAGTCTCTTTCATGTCAGAGTCCCATTTTATTTAATATAGTTAATTATATCATTCTCACATTACTCAGTAAATTTCTGAAAGATCTAACTCCAGAGATCACAAGACAAACATCATCATCATCATCATCATCACGCTGAAACTTCAAACCTTCCGTGTAACTCCAGATCAAATCCAGCATCAACATCAACACCAACATCATCGTCATTGTATACTTTCAATCTTTCCTTGTACTCATACCTACTAGCAACCCAGATAAATAAAACCAGATTCAAACCTCCAATCACAGCAACCAGATAGTAAAAGAAATCCAACCTCCCAACGTTCAAATCCTTCCCCAACCAATCTGTACGATGTCGAGTTCCATAACTAACTATGGTCACCAGCAAGCTGTTCAAATAACTGGCAAGCCCAAGAGAACAAAACGCCACAGAATTCGCAATGCTCTTCATGTGTTCTGGAAACTGCTTATTGAAAAACTCAATCAATCCGATAATACTCATCGCCTCACACAGACCCAACAGAGTAAACTGTGGGGTTAGCCAAAAAACCGACATGTTCTGGTTCGAGTTAGCCGAAGACCTTCTAGTTGTTTCCACTAACCCAGACACGACCATGGACAGCACAGAGAAGAACATGCCGATTCCGATTCTCTGAAGCAACGTGATGCCACCTCCAATATGTGTCATCTTTCTAATTGCTGGTACGAGGAATCGGTCATAGAGAGGGACAAAGAAGCATATAGTGAGGAATGACATTACTTGGATTGAACCTGCGGGGATTTGGAACTTGGGTCCTAGGTGTCTATCCATGATTGAAGCTTGTAAGACTGTGAATGATGATTGCTGTGTAATGGGGATGAAGCAGAGGATTCCAGTTACCCAAATTGGAAAGGTTCTAGCCAGGCATTTCACTTCTTCTACTTGCTTAATACTAGCAAGTCTCCATTTGTTTCTTCTGCTTCCATCTGGGTTTAGCTCGTCTTCCATTATTAAAGCAGCTTTGTTTAACACCCTATAATGGATAAGATAAAATCAACCGAGATATGGAAATAATATGCAAGACTTAGTAACCTCTGAAAAGCCTATTCCCCAACATCATTATTTTTGTCAAAAATGGAGAACAATATGCTGTATTGTGTAACAAGCTAAGTTTTCTTTTCATGTTTCCATCTTTTCTCGGTTTTATGAGGATACATCAATACTGGGATGTAATTGGTCAATCTTCAAATTGTCACCAATTTCATAGACAATTAAACAAAATTCAAAAAAAGAGGGGTATATATTAAAAAAGAATTAATGTAATTTTATACATTAATGCAGTAGATAAGTGTGTGATTGGGAAACTATTCTCATATTTTGAGAATTTTAATGATAGAAAAAAAAATTGTCTAAAATGCATGATTTAATTAAAATTGATTAGAACCAGGTTTAGAGTAATTAACAACTGCTTATTGTTTTGTGACCTGAATGTGTAGGTCAAAGGAACCTTGGAGGAAACACTAGTCTTCTCCAATGGTGGATCATAAAAAGCCCCATGCATTTTCTCTTTCTCAGAAGGGAGCTCGACTTTTCTCTTTCTATAAGCAGCGACAAGAACTTGAGCAACATCAGAAAATATACTCCCTTCTGGCTTCACATAAACGTAAATCCTAGTCCCCACAAAGAACATGAAGATGGAAAAGAACATGCACACAGTGGGAATCCCAAAGCCAATCTTCCAACTGATACTGTCCTGGACATAAACAATCACAGTTTGGTTGATCAAAAGGACGATGGAGAAAGAAGTGTAGTACCAATTAAAGTAGCTATTGATTCCTTTTCTTCCTTCTTCGGTGCCGGCGTCAAATTGGTCGACGCCGAACGGGATACTGCAAGGCCTTACACCAGAAGAGCCTATGGATAGTAAGAGAAGTCCCATTATCAGAACACCAATGTGGGTTTTGGTGGGGTTCACACATTGGTTTAGTGCTTCTTGTTGAGGTGTACATGGCGGAGGGTGCAACTCCGGCAACCACGCCGTTAGTGTCACGAGGAGCATTCCCTGTGTCCGTGGATCAATAGAATTTCAATGGAAGGTCACTTAAATTATTTTCCATAACTCAGCTACTTATTATGCGAACCATTAAGTGTGAACTCATAGCCTCGCATTTGAGAAAAATTCAGAGAGGGCGTTTGGTGCCATTGAATTTAGAAAAAATTTCATTCAACCCTACTAAAGATCATCGATATCGGTCAACTCCAAAAAATTCTGAAATATTACTGCACCCCAAAGGACCACAGTTTTATGGGTGAAAAGGCAAAAAATATCCTTAGTTTTTTTAAAAAATATCTTTGTAGATAACTGAATTTGGGTTGTCAATCATTGGATTTGAGTTGTCAATTCTTGTAAATTTTATGGGTGAATGAACAACTCAATTTGGTGATTTACAAGAAAAACAATGAAACTCACAACTGTCAAATGCAATTGTATGTTTTGGGGTGAATGAACAACTCAGATTTGGTTACTGGCAACTCAAATTCAGTTATTCATAAGAAACATAAGGAGATTCATAATTCCCATATGCAATATATTTTAGTGTAAATGAGCAACTAAAATTCAATGATTCGCAACCACAATTTGGTGATTTATAACTTATATTTAGCAATTTGCAAGAACTTAAGGGAATTCACAGCCACAAAATAAAGCAAAGGTATTTTTATCTTTTTAAATTTTTTTAGGAGTTGACTGATATTAATTATGTAGTGAGAGGTTTATTGAATTTTCCCTTGAATTTATGATAAGGAATCATTATTATCAATATAAAATACTATTAAATTTACAACAACAAAAAAACTGTTTATAAGTCATGATTCATGAAAAAGACGATTCATTTATACGGTTTCGTGTTATGAAAAATTATTCTCTAGCGGTTATGTAAATTTCTTCCATGGATTGACTTGAAATTAAAATAAATTTCTTTATATCATATGTTATGCACTTCTGAATAAGTTTATCTATTTATTTTCATTTTTTTGTCTAATGTTTTCTTAAGTTTTTCTAATTTTATACTCCCTCATTTCCTAAATATAGTCAGCAGTTGCCAAAAACTCATTAAGAGTGGTTTTTTCATCTTTCCAAGTATTCCCCCAATTAAATAAATAGGGGTTAAATTAAGGGTTCGTAAATTGAAAACTCACCAGATAGGGAGATTTTTAGAAAATTATTTTAAAATAGCATACAATTTTTTTTTTACAACAAAATAGCATACGATTTAAAAATGTATACTATAAAATAGGACATAATAGACTAAAAAGTTCTGACCCAGTAAGCGTTCATCTTAGTGAAGTGAAAGAGATTTTCACCACTTAAATATGAAGTCTCAACTTTGAATCCATATAAACATAAAAAAACGCTTTTAGGTTGTATATCCTTAATTGGATTTGACATTCTCCGAATATGATATATACGAAAGAAACAATATACTACCTTCGGTCCTAATTATAAGAGCTAGTTAACTAATTTGAGAAGACTAAAGAAAGAAGTTAAGTTAGTTATTTGTAATAAATAGGTATTATCTTTTCTAAAATATCCTTACTAATTAAATGTATTGACTAGAACTAATATTATTAGAAAAAGTACTTGAAAAAAATAGATAAATATGAGAGACAAAATGGTTTGGGGTCTTATATTTAGGATCAAAATAAAAGTCAAACAAGGTCTTATATTAAAGACTGGAAGTAGTATTAGTGTTCTGGATGATTGGAGTACTCTGTTTCAAATACATACAAAAGACACTTATCAAGAGAAATAGTTAGGTAATTGAAATATTAAAATTTTTGCTTCATCAAAAAAAAAATTAAAGTTTTTTTTATCCTTCTTTAAATGCATAAGAAATGAACGTTATGAATAAAGAGAACTAAGTAATTTTGATATTCTCTTATGAGTACTTTAGAAAAAATCACACTAATTTCCCTTAATTAAAAATCCGTGAAAATGCCTTCTATATTAAAGTATTGGCTCAACTAAAACAAGCCTTATATTTTCAAAGGAGGTGGTACTTTTTTAATTCAAAATAAGCTAAAGATACCATTAATTAATTCCATTATAAAAAAGAAGTTAAAAATTAAATAACTCATTAAATTTTGTTAAAAATTACTCTCTCCGTTCCTTATTATAAGAGACATTTGATGCTTATGGCATGTTCTTATATATAAGAGATACTTAAAAGTTGTTTCTATTTTTTTGTATTGATTTCCTATTTTACCCATATTTATTGTCTCCAACTCACACTCTCTGTCCTTCCCACTTCTCTCTTTTTTAATAATTTACCATTATTCTCTCTCATGCTCTCTCTCCTTATTAATGAGGGCATTTTTAGAAAAAAAATTATACTTTTTACACATTGATTATTCTTAACTAATTTTAACTGTTTTTTTTATCAATGTAATTCGGTTATTCGTCTCTTATAATAAAAAACGGAGGGAGTAGTATGCTGTCCATTGTTACCTCTATTAAATACATTAAATTCTCGGCAGACTACACATTTTCCCATGTGAGCTGCTGACTTTTAACTTTCTCAGTTTTTTATTACACTCAAGGGCCAAAAAATTTTGAAGAAGAATTAATGCTTTTTTTTTCGCCAGAAAAAAGAATTAATGCATTAAATATTTTGATTTGATTAAGTTTTCCTTTGAGGTTTAGAGTATTAAAAAGTTTTTGTCCCACCCAACAAGTGTATTTTATAAGATGCGAACTTGTATTTTCTTATTTATGAAATGAGATTATTCATCACCTCAATCAATAGCTTATTGACATTAATTAATACATTAAATATTACCCAAAAGTAGTTTATATTTTTCTTTAAAAAAACATATAGATTCTTTTTTTGCCAACATTAAAAAAAATTATATATTCTATACAATGTACTCACTCCTATCCTATTTAGTATTTTTAATTTTATTTCTATTTGATATATCTACACTTTTTAAAAAATTAACTGTATATATAATAATAAAAGGAAGACAAAACAGTATATTCCCCTGAAAAATGTAATAATATAACTTGTAACCAGAAAAATATTCTCTTTTTAACTCAAATAGGATAGGGTTCGATTACATTGCCCAAAAAATTTTTTTTGGTATTTTGTTCGATCAATTTATCAAATACTCTCTCTGGTTTTATTTATAAGCTTTAAATTTGAAAAAGTACATGGTACATTTTATAAGCTTCAATTTGGGTTTGTTTTAACATTTAATGCATTTTTTGCAAATTGTCCTTAAGGATATATTTGGAAACAAAAGTCTATTTCTCCACACATTCTCTCTTATCATATTTCTCCACACATTCTCTTTTATCCTTTTTTTCATTTATTATAAGGATATATTTGAAAACAAAAGTCTATTTCTAACCTATTTATTGTTTTTAATTAATTATTCATTATTTGTGAATTACTTATTTGAAATTTATAATGAGGACCAGTATTTTGGAATTAATATTCACTAACTTTGAGGCATTGGAAAAGGACAATAGTTATGCCAACTTTCTTATATTCATTATATCAATTTTTTTCAATTACATATAATCATATATTTTATTTTTAAAATATTATCATTTAATAGTATTTAATTATAAATACATACTAAAAAAAGATACATAACTATAAATGATTAAAGAACCTGTGATAATAGATATAAAAAATTTAAGTTATTTTTTTTGCCATTAATATAGTTACACTGATTCTATTCACGTGAATGACATAAATATCTTTAAAGAGTGGTCAACGGTAACAATAACAAACAACGTGAGCGCGTGAGTGTGTATTAAAAGGAAAAACCATTAATGCATTGCTTACCCAAAAAAAAAAAAAGCGCATGTTTAATGTTGGTCAACACTAAATTTAAAGTTCAAGTAGGACTTCATATACTTAATAATAGATGTTAGTGAAAAGAAATGGTATTCTTTTAATTCTTTTTATAGGTCAGTATTATCAGAATTAAGAAAAATATAAAATTTTATAGACTCTTTCTTAAAATTAAATAACTTTATTTCCATTTAAGATATACTACTACTATATGATGTAATGGCTTGTTCCCATCAATATGCAATTCTTTTTGATATTATCATTCAATATTTGGTATTTTTTTTAATCTTATTACCAGGTATCTGAGTAACCGACTAATCCGGGTTTCTTGACTTACCTTCTCTGCAAAAGTGTTTCTTTTGAGACTTGAACTCTCAGGACCCAAAAAGATCTAACAGGACTTTATACTGCTAGACCAACTCTTTGTTGGTGAAGGATGCAATTATATATTTTGTGAGAAATTTGGTAATTTGACTTATAGATAAGGGGGGAAAAAAATACTAGTACTATTTATTTATCTTATAAATAGAGCCTGATGACAAGTAAAAGAACAAACTATCAACTGGGAAAAACCTATTGCATTATCTTTGAGTAGTGGAAAAGTGGATTGCGTAGGAATGCGATTAGAGGAGAAATGTGACGGAAATGAATCCTTTGAAATTTGAAATCAGAGTAAATCTGATAGATATTAGTCCCAAAAGAAAGAAAAAAACTGATAAACCAATTAATGAAACCAGAGAAAGAAAATTAGGAAAACACAATTATGGTGTGAGAAACTTGTAAAAATCCATGTAGACTGGGCAAAAAGTATCTCACACAGAGAGAGATAGAGAGAGAGAGAGAGATGGAGAAGTCATACCAGAAGAGAGAAGAAAGAACCGAAAGCGATGGTGTAGAAGCGACCAGCATAAGCATCAGAGATGAAGGCACCAATGAGAGGTCCAAAATGGGAGAGGCCAAACCAAATACTTATAATAGTCGTAGCAGAAACAGGGTCCAAATGAAACTCTCTTGTCAGATACACCACAAAGTTTGCAAACAACCCATATGCTCCCAACCTCTCAAACGTTTCATTCCCTGCATTTAATTTAAACACATATCCAATTGCATTCATTTCTCTCTAATTAATTAATCACACTTCACAATACCCACATGCATATATCTGTATGTATATATATTTAGAAGATAATTTCCCAAGAAGAAAGAGATATACAGAGAAAGAGAAAGAGAGGAAGAGACCTAGAATATAAGCAATGGCCTTCCATCCACCAGGCTGCTGCTGCTGCGTTTTACGTCGTCGTTCTTCAGCTCTCATCCACATTTGCTCTTGCCCACTAAGTACCCTTCTCTTAGTTCTCTACCTGAGTAACCACTCGATCCCTCCCTCCCTCCCTCCCTCCCTTTCTTTATATATGTAAAAGTGTGTGCGCGTGTGTGCGTGCGTGCGTGCGTGCGTGTGGGGCAAAGTTAAGAGATGGATGAGTTTGGTGTGACTAAAGCAGAAATGAAGCTTGGTTTCATAGAGTCACTGTAAAAGCAGCGAGAAGTTAATTGAAAGGGCTGGTTTGAAGTAAAGGAGAAAGGAGACGCGCGCCACATTTATAAACTTTAAATTTAAGAAGGATTTAGTTTATTTTATAAGTTTCAATTCAATTTGTATTTGTTTTAGCATTTAATTTATTCTTTCAATTTTATTCTTAATTATTTATTATTTATTGCCACACACTTTCTCACCATATTTTTCGATACATTTGCTTCTATCTTTTTCTCATTTATTATAAAGATGTATTTGAAAATAAAAACATATTTCTAATTAATTTATTGCTTTTAAATAATTTTACTTGATTTTTTATTATACACAAATTAGTTATTTGAAACTTATGCTCTCTCCAGTCTCCATCCCTTTTTATAAGCAAAATTGAACTCAATCATGTAGATAAAAGAAGTTAGTTAAAATTGATTAAAGATAATAAATATATAGAAATTAAAAGTTCTTTATCCAAGATAACTTATTTATGGGGGAGAGAGTATAAGAAAAATAACAAAAAAATTATTGTAATAAATAGAATTATGAAAGAGAGACCATGTATGATGGAGAGAGATGATAAATATATATATATATATATATATGAAGTATTAAAATAAACAATTAGCATAGGCTAAAATAGGAAATTCGTTATGATAACTTACAAATGTTACTTATATTTAGGAACAAGAGGGGGATGAGTAGTTGTTTTTTATAAAAAAAAGACAGATGGAGTATATCTGGATGGATAGCTCTTGATTTTTCTTCCTACTTTTAATCTCCCTGGATTTGTTTTTTTTTTTTTGGTAAAAAAGAGGACCAAAGCCCAAAAGGAAAAAACTAGAATAAGTGGGGACTAGCTCCCAGTTTCTCAGCTTCCACAATTGCCCTTAGAATGGTCGGGCAAACATCAAAGAAGGAGGATTCAGATAACCCTTTCTTGGCTAGCGCATCAGCAACTCTATTACTTTCTCTGGGAGTTCTTCGCAGCTTTACCTTCCAGTTGTAATTAAGCATACTTTGAATTTCTCTGATCATCAGATTGCTGGTGTTGCAAGAATTTTCTTCTAGTAACAAGTCTATAACATTTTTTGCATCTGACTCAAGCATAATCTGTTTGAATCCAAATTGCCAAGCTATGTTTAGGCCTTTATAGATAGCCCATTCCTCAGCCTCTTGTGCATTGCATTTTTCGATCTTATAGGTAAAACCAACTATCCAGTTGCCATTATGATCTCTAAAGACTCCTCCACATCCGGCCTTGCAAGAGTTTTTGACCATTGCACCATCGACGTTGATTTTGATCCATCCAAGTGGAGGGGGTATCCATTTCGAATTCAAGCTGACAGGGTCTTGTTCCACTGCTTGGTGATGAACTTGCTGCAAAGTATAATTCTGCCATACATTAAGGATTACACTTGCTGGATCATGAGGTTTCTCATAATTTTCAGAAAAGATAGCTTCATTCCTCCAACTCCATAGTTTCCAAACAGCCACTCCCCATAAGCATTCCTAGTTATCAGGCCCAAATTTGCTAAAATCATTAGACAGATTAGCAGCAATCCAGTCTTTGAGAGCAAGGTTAAAGAAAGAGTCCCAGTACTTATGGTTTAAAATACTTATCCACAAGGATTTGGCATAAGCACAATCTCTCAAGATATGCAGGAGATTTTCAGTTCCCTCATTACAATAGGCGCATATTGGAGATGTCTACGACCAGGTGCTTCTCCAGGCATTTGTAGGAAGTTTGTCATTAAAAGCACGCCAAAGAAACACTCGGATTCTTTCTGCTCCTTTCCACTTCCAGATGCGTTTATATATAGGACTATAAAGGGAGATAGGATTTTCCTCCAGTAGGAAGTAGGCACTCTTGATGCTGAATTGCCCATCACTAGTGGCATTCCAAATTAAAGTATCATTTCCGGCTTCTTCAATAGGAGGTAAGCGACTGGCGAGATGTTGAAGAGCATCTTTGTTAATTATTTTTTCAAGTCTGTTGAAGTCCCAACTTCCATTTAGAGTCCAATCCACAACTGAGCTTTCATTTTCTTCACTTGTAATCTCCCTTAGACACATATTTTTAATTTTCAGCTTTGCAGAAAGCCAGTTGTCGTTGAAGAAGTTTATGAGTTTTCCATTCCGCAATTGCCATTTGGTACCTTCTTCAACTAATTCTCTTTGCTGACAAATAAATTTCCAGACTTTCAAATCCCTTTTTTGAGCAGAGAGTAGGTTTTCTTCATTTTGCAACATGTATCTGTTGCTCAATACTTCCATCTATAAGTCTTTACCCCCAAGAAGCAAGTTCCAGGCCAACTTAGCACCACAGGCCCTATTGACTGAAGCTAGGCGTTTGAAACCCAGTCCTCCATAATCCTTGGGGAGAGTTAACTGGTTCCAGCTTATAGGATGATAAACTTCTTTTCCATCTCGTTGACCCCATATAAAGTTTCTTTGGAGTCTTTCAACTTCAAGACAGATTTTCTTAGGAATCTGAGAAACAAACATCGGATAAAGGGGAATAGAGCTAATTACTGACTTTGATAAAGTAATTCGTCCAGCTGTTGAAAGGCTCTCAACTTTCCAAGCTACCAGTTTAGATCTTACCCTATCCACAATATATTGAAAGTTTTCAGTTCCTCTCCTTTTTCGAGTAAGAGGAAAGCCTAGATATTTTCCAATATCTTCAGTGCTCTTTATATGAGTAATTGATTTCACCCTCTTTTTCAAGTCATTAGCAACCTTTGGTGAGAAGAAAATGGAAGATTTACTTTTGTTGACCTTCTCACCAGATGCTTGTGAGAAAACATCTAAGCAATTCATCATGCAAAGAGCTTGATGTTCTGTAGCTTCCCCAAAGAGGAGGAGATCATCAGCAAACATTAAATGAGATATTGCTGGGCCATTTCTACTAACCATGATAGGTTTCCAAGAGCCATCATTCACTGCATCAGTTATGATATGGGATAGTCTATCCATACACAACACAAAAAGAAGTGGGGAAATGGGATCCCCCTGTCTCAATCCTCTTTGGGATGGGAAATATTCAGTTTGGGAGCCATTCCACAAAACATTTTAAGAGACAGAAGTAACACATGACATAATCAAATTAACAAAACTTTCTTCAAGTCTAATATCAATAAGAACTTGCCGGAGAAAAGCCCAATTAATTCTATCAAAGGCCTTCTCTAGGTCTATCTTCATTGCCATTAGACCTCTTCTCCCTTTTGCTCTCTTCATGATATGCATGATTTCTTAGCCAATTATTATGTTGTCTTGAATATGTATGCCTTTTATGAAGCTTGCTTGGAAAGGCGAAATAATTTCATTCATAAGAGCTCTCAGCCTGAAAGTGATAATCTTTGTTATGCATTTATAATGAACAGAACATAGAGAAATAGGTCTGAATTGTGACACCAGTTCAGGATTATCTCTTTTTGGAATAAGAGAGATAAGAGTTTTATTAGAATCAGCCACTGAAACTTCTCCAGCAAAGACACTTTTGACAAAAGCACAAACAACAGGCCCCACGGTTTGCCAGTTACTCTGGAAGAAAATGGGAGAGAATCCATCGAAGCCTGGGGCTTTGAAAGGGCCCATAGAGAAGATAGCATCCTTAATTTCCTCGTTAGATGGGATATGCTTCAAGCTGCTTAGTAGAGAATCATTAATAGGAGGAAACATGGTAGAGGTAGACAGATTATTACCTCCAATGCTATCCGAGGAGTACAAGTTTTTGTAATAATCAATTACTAATTTCTTCAATTCAAGTTCGTTGTCAATCCAGATTCCTTGGTCATTTTTCAAAGTAATCACTCTGTTCCATTTTCTTCTCATACTAGTTTTGAGGTGATAATATCTAGTGTTCCTATCACCTTGAGTTATCCAAACGGATCTTGATTTTTGAAACATTTGATTTCCTCTAAACGCAGAACATCATCTAGCTCCTTTTGAAGTTGCATTTCTAAGTTGCAAAGGAAAGAAGAGTACGGGTAGGCCGAAGAATTTTGAATGCCAGCCAATCTTGCCATAATATTTTTCTTCCTCCTTTCAATGAAACCAAAAGTTTCCCTATTCCAGATCACCAGGGAATTTTTAAAATCATTCAAATTGAGATTAATATCTCTCCCATCCAGCCAATTTTCTTTCAGAACAGTAGGAAAATTTTCATGTTTGAGCCACATAGCTTCAAATATGAATGGATTAGCATTTTTTTGAAAGTTACCAGATTCTTCTATGAAGAGAGCAAGAGGGTTATGATCAGAGAAAGAGATCCTCGGCAGTACCTTTAAAAAAGCGGTGCTGAAGGTAGATAAGAAGGAGGAGCTGATTAGCGCACGATCTAGCCGTTCATAAAGTCTTGTGCAATCTGCCAACAGTGGTCCCCTCCAGGTAAATTGAGGGCCTTTGAATCCCAAATCAGATAGGCGGCAACGAGTGATTTGATCATTAAACCATTGAACTCTGTTGCAAGGTGTTAGAGATCCTCCAATCCTTTCTGTAGCAGAGGCTATGTCGTTGAAGTCACTGCAAACAACCCAAGGCATAGTAATTGAGTTTGAGAGATTGAATAAATCTTCCCACAGTTGTTTCCTTAGATTTGAATGTGGCACCGCATAAATAGCAGTCAACAAGAAATTGGGTTTGTCAGGTATAGAGCATCTAAGATGAAAGTATTGTCGGTTGGTAAGAAGTATATCCACATCAATTAAATTACTTCTCCATGCTACCATCAGTCCGCCAGATCTACCATGGCTTGGGATAATAGAGAGTTGGTCAAAGCCCATTGAAGAGAGGCTATGGAATTTATTTACATTATCGCACTTTGTTTTAGAAAGAATAAGCAACATGGGCTTAGACCCATTAAAAACTGACTTTAAGTTCCTAGAGAGACTTTTACCGCAGGCCCCTCTGGTGTTCCAATAGAGTATGTAATCCATAAAAGATGTAAGAAGGTAAGAACAGGCCCGAATAGAACAGGTCCAATTAATTCTCCATGGGTGTTTCGGGTACGAACGACCCTACACTTTGATCACTCATTTCAACTTCATTCAGAGTTGGGCTTATATCACTCGGCCCAATGATATTAGATCTTTCCTTCTTGGTTCCTTCACCTGGATCGTGAGGCCGTGAAGATGGCTCTGCCAGGTGTGCCATATAAGCATTTTCTGGCTGTTCATCATCCGGTATTTTGTTGCTTTCACCGAGCTTTTCCTCATTTTCAGGATCATTCTCATTTGTGTCTTCTAGAGTAAGCATCAAAATCTTGTTGTTTCTCACATGGTTGGTGAATAAATCATGTGATCTTTTCTCCCTTCTTCCCTCATTTTTCCGTGTAATAGCTCTCTCCACTGCTGGAATTGGGACCACCTCCAGATTGAGTTCGTTATTTTTGTTTTGTCTCTTTTTCTGCACGTTCTTCCTGCTCTTCACACTCCGGATTGTATCGGCAAGCGCACTGTCAGGTTGTACGTTCTGTGCCTCTGGCTCTGCAGATATCACATTATCCTCAATTTCTTTTGTTAATTCGAAATTATTATCCACATCAGCAAGAACGTCAAATCTTGTTCCGGGGGCTTGTTGCCGGAGAATTCCACCCTGTTTCTCTTTCCCCCTTCACTGCCGGTGGTTTTTTTGCACAACCCGCCACTGGTCATCTTTGTTAATGGAGAGTCCATTTTCAGTTCTTCCAAGCTTTTGCGCATCGACATCTGCCTTAGGCCCTTCATTACTATCTACTTGTGGTTTTTTTGAAGGGCAAGTTTCAGAACGGTGGCCGTAGATACCACAGTTAAGGCATAACGAATGCAGGCCTTCATATTCAACAAAGTAGTCTTCGCCATCTAGGGAGAATCCTGACATTAACTGTTTCCCCAGGTCAATTAATACACAAATTCTAGCATAGTGGCCTCTTAGTTGGCAGGAGGTGTTCATATCAACCTTCAAGGTTTCTCCAATTCTATTGCCGATAATGGTGAGAGCTTCTTCATCATAATATTCCAGAAAAACTCTAGGGAGTCTCACCCACACTGCAACTTTGTCGATGGTGGCCTTCGCAGGATTAAACCTTGGTTCCCACGGTCTTACCGTAAGGTAGTGGTCGTAAAGCATCCATGGTCCTCCGGTCAAGGCGTTAAAGTAGTCTTCTCTGTTCGAAAGCTTCACCACATAATAACCGTAACCAATGTTGACCAGGTTGATGACTCCTTTCCTGGCCCACAGAGTTTGCAAACGAGATTCTAAAGCCTTGTAACCGATATGTCTGTCCAGTAGTTTCACTATCACAGCTTTCTTCCATGCTCTGTAGAGTCTTTTTTTCAATCTCCCAGAGAAATGGAAAGTCGGGAAGTTCCTGTTAGGATCTTCCCTTATTCTGACTAGTGGCTCCTTCTTCCCCTGTTCCATTTCAGAGCTATCAGATAAGGAATCATCCGACTTTTCTTCATCGTCTTCCTTGTCGTCTTCCATTTGTTCCTCTTGTCTGTTAACTCCTTTCAAGGTGTCTGCAAAAGAAGGTCCAGTTCTGTGACTCGGAGTAGACTTCATTCCCAGCTTTGGCCACTCTTCCGTTCTTGAGGTGTTTCCTTGATTCACAGTTCCATTCTTTATCTTTTTTGAGCTTCGAATGAGTAAATCGTCTTCTTCAGTAGACTGTGGAACCAGAGCAGTATTTTTCCCTAGAGAACGATCGCCATTTTATCTCCCTGGATTTGTTGATTGATTGAAAATGGAATCTTAAAATTAGAATGAAGTTGCGTATAATAAATGAATTAAGATTCTCCTCTTCATTCGCTTCTATTCACTTCTCATTTCAACCTTGAGATTGAAATTTAAACAGTTTAAACTTAATATTTTATAAAATTATCAATAAAATGTTAAATTTTTTAAAAATAAATAAATAAAATAAAATAACTAAATTTTAGTAATGATAATTTAAAATAATAATAATAAATTTTATAAAATATAAGTGAATTTTAACTATTTCACATTGTATAAGAAAGCTAGTTCATCTTTATAATTACTCCATCTAATTCTATTTATAAGCTTCAAATTTGAAAAGGAAAGCAGTTCATTTCATAAGCTTTAATTTGAGTTTATCTTAATATTTAGGGTTAAGGTATATTCAGTATCCCAAAGTATTTTTTTCAAGTGCATTTAGCACTTTAAAATATTTTGTAATGTTTTCAGCACTCTAAAATATTTTTTTAAGCACGTGCAATGTCTTAAGGTATTTTTTTGTGTATTAAATACCCTAAAGTTTTTTTTTAATGCATCTAGCATTCTAAAAAAAATTTTTTGGTACATACAGCACTAAGACGAAAAAAATACTTTAGGATGCTAAACCCTCCTGAAAAATACTTTAGGGTATTGGATACACCTGTGAAAAATACTTTAGGTACTAGATATACCTTAACCCTAATATTTAGTAATTTTTTTCAATTTTATCCTAAGGAAATACTTGAAAATAAAAGTATATTTTTAACCCTTTTATTGTTTTTAACTAATTTTAATTAATTTGTTATGCTTTATATTTAAATTAATTGTTTGAAGCTTATAATAACTACTAGAGGCTGTATATTTCAAATTGAATTTTGTGGACTAAAATATCCTTGTTATTAATGCTTGACTCAATGATGCTATTTAATAGAATTTTTTATTGAGGGGAAAATTCGGAAATATGTCTTAAATACATCTGAAATTTTTTTCACCAACTAAATGCATCTGAAATTTGGTTGTTTTTTCTAGCATAGAAAGCATGCTTAGTTAGAATATTCTAACGATAAAAAAAATTAAGGGAGTAAATTTTAATTTTGGAGTTGGTAAAAAAAATTAATTTGGGAGAAAATCTAAGCAGATTTTAAATAAAATATTGAAGAATTTTTTTATAATTAAATTATAATAGGGACGCTATCCGCATATTTTTATATTAATATACTTATATGTTTTCATATTAAAATTATACTTGTCATTAAGCCCTTAACTTTCTATTATATGCTTCCTTTGGTCATTTTTAAAAGAAAACTTCAGGAGGGTACTCGTGTTCCTATTTATTAAAATGTTTTCTTTTTAACATAAATAAAAAGAAGTGCTTATTAAAGAGATAAACTATTAGGAGCCATTGTTCAATGGGAGAATCCCATAAAAAGAAACTTGAAATTATTAAATCCCAAATCGGGTTTGGTAATAATATTTTATTTGATTTTGACAACACAAAACTTGCAAATGATAATCAATTTTTATTGAAATTCTTCATTTGAGATTTAATAATTTAAAAAAAATTATAGGATTCTCCCTTGTTCAATTATTAAATAAAAGTATTTCTAGGAAAAAAAAATATTTGTAACGTACTGATTGATTTCCTGGTAATTTTAACTGGATTTCTATTAATTATTTATCTCTCATAAGAAAAATTGGTGGGAGTGAGCGAGCGCTTGTGCATACAAAATGTTATAAAAATAAAGAAATAGAAGAGAAGAAAAGTAGAGAAATAGAAAGGAGAAATAATGTAATACTCCTCCAGTCCTCAATATAAAATCTATTTAACTAATTTGATTAAGATTAATGAAGTTAGATAAGCTAGTTAATTTAAGAAATATGATTTTTTTAAAACATCATAATTATCTTTTTTAATATCCTCCCTCCTTCTTCTACTTGAGTATGGTTGGGGGAGTATGTATAGGGATAATTTAGGAAAAAATGATAAATATAAGAAATAAGTCTTATATTTAGAATTAAAATCAACTCAATAATTAAGTCCTATGTTAAGGACCGGATGAGTACTTTTTATTTCTTTCAAACTACCAAATACAGGATACATGCATTCTAGATGTAACTTTACACTTTTAAAAAAATTTACAGATTTCATAATAATAAAAGATAAATTATAAGATAATAAAGATTACGTAAGATATTAGAGATAATAAAAGAGATACCACCATGCACTCAAATATTATATTCATAAGGCAAATAACTTTTTTATCACTTAGAACTTGGTAATCAATACCTTACAGCTTTTTAGATATAATGTGAAAGATAATTCATTTACAATCTTTCCTTGTACTCATCACTACGAGCAACCCAGATAAATAAAACCAGATTCAAACCTCCAATGACAGCAACGAGGTAGTAAAAGTAATCCAACCTCCCAACGCTCAAGTCCTTTGCCAACCAATCTGTACGATGTCGAGTTCCATAATGAACTATTGTCACCAGCAAGCTGTTCAAATAACTGGCAAGTCCAATAGAACAAAACATCAGAGAATTCGCAATGCACTTCATGTGTTCTGGAAACTGCTTATTGAAATACTCAATCTGTCCAATATTATTCATCGCCTCACACAAACCCACCAGAAAAACCTGTGGGGCTAACCAAAAAACAGACATGTTCTGGTTCGAGTTAGCCGGAGCCCTTCTAGCTGTTTCCTCCAACCCAGACAGGACCATAGCCAGTACAGAGAAAAACAAGCCGATTCCGATTCTTTGAAGTAAGGTGATGCCACCTTCAAGGTGTGTAATTTTTCTAAGTGCTGGTACGAGGAATCGATCATAGAGAGGTACAAACAAGCATATAGTGATGAATGACAATACTAGGATTGAACCTGCGGGGATTTGGAAATCGGGTCCGATGTGTCTATCCATGATCGAAGCTTGTAAGACTGTGAATGTTGATTGCTGCGTAATGGGGATGAAGCAGAGGATTCCAGTTACCCAAATTGGAAAGGTTCTGGCCAGGCATTTCGCTTCTTCAACTTGCTTGATACTAGCAAGTCTCCACTTGTTTTTTCTGCTCGCATCTGGGTTTAATTCATCTTCCATTATTAAAGCTGCTCTGTTTAACGCCCTAAAATTGATAAGATAAAATCAAACCAGATTAGGAAATAATATTTAAAACTTAGTAACTCAAAAATATTATCCCCTCACTTGTAGGATAATCCCTAAATACCCTTTTTTTGTTTAAAATGTAGGATAATATGCAGTATTATATTAACAAATATTCTTTTCATTTTACCATTTTTTTTCTCGCTTTTATAAGGATGCATTAATACTGGGGTATAGTTGGTTAACATTCAAATGGAAAAATTTAGTTGCTTAGATGATGAGTATCCAAAATTTAAAAACTAGAGAAAGGTATTTAAAAGAATTGAACAAAATTTTTTATATTAATGCAGTAAATAATAGGATAATTAGAAAGCATTGTCATTTTTTGAGAAGGTTAATGATAGAACAAACTTTCCTAAAATGCATGACATAGTGAGAAATATTAACAAGAGTTTATTTTCTGTGACCTGAATTGGTTGGTCAAAGGAAGCTTGGAGGAAACAGTACTAGTCTTCTTCTCCAATGGTGGATCATAAAAAGCCCTATCCATGTTCTCTTTCTCAGAAGGAAGCTCAACTTTCTCTTTCTATAAGCAGCAACAAGAACTTGAGCAACACCAGAAAATATACTCCCTTCTGGCTTCACATAAACGTAAACGCTTGTCCCCGCATAGAACATGAAGATGGAGAAGAACATACACATAGTGGGAATCCCAAAGCCAATCTTCCAACTGATACTTTCCTGGACGTAAACAATCACAGTTTCGTTGATCAAGAGAAGCTATTGATCCCTCTTCTTCCTTCTTTGGCGCCAGCGTCGAATTGGTCGACGCCGAACGGGATACTGCAAGGCCTTACACCAGAAGAGCCTGTGGATAGTAAGAGAAGTCCCATTATTAGAAAACCGATATGGGTTTTGGTGGGTTTGACACATTGGTTCAATGCTTCTTGTTGAGATGAACATGGCGGAGGGTGTAACTCCGGTAACCACGCCGTTAATGTCAGGACGATCATTCCCTGTGTTTGTGGAGCAATAGAATTTCAATAGAAGGACATTTAAAGTTTTTCTTTTTTCTTTCGTTTTTTTGTTAACTATAATTTGCACAACTATTATATCCCTTATGGAGAGCTTGAATTGACAACCTCACGTTTAAGAAGTATTAGGAGAAGGGTTTGATGTCATTGAGTTTATAATTAATATAAGGAATCACATTATTATCAATATGAAATTTACAACAGAATATGCTTTTCATGAATCATGATGCATGAACGAGGCGATTCATTCTTATTATTTCATGTCATGAAAAGTTATTCTCTAGTGGTTATGTAAATTTCTTCCATGGATTGACTTGAAATTAAAATAAATTTCATTATAGCATATGTTTGCACTTCTGAATAAGTTTATCTATTTAGTTTCATTCTCTTTTTCCTTTCTAATGTTTTCTTAAGTTTTTCAAATACTCTGTCATTCCCTGAATGTGGTAAGCAGCTGCCAAAACCTCAACAAGAGACGGGGTCTTTTGTTTTTCCAAATCGGCCCCTAATTAAATAAATAGGGGTATTTTTTTTAAAAGATCATTCAAGGGTTGTGAAATTGAAACCTCATCAAATAGGGATATTTTTAAAAGATATTTTAAAATAGCATAGAATAATATGAAGTATAAAAAAGGACATGTAGACTGAAAAACTGTGACCACTAGGCTTTTGTCCCAGTGGAAGGAGTTTTGACAACTTAAATATAAGGTTTTGAATTTGAGTCTGTGAATGAAGGAAAAAAATTTTTTTTAGAGAGATATTCTCAATTAGGATTAACATTACTTGAAGATGACATAACCAAATAGTTATATAAAAAAATTATTATGGATGATGAGAGTACTCTCTATCTCAAACACAAATCACATATGTTCGAATCCTGAAAAGTACCCTTCTTGATAAGGCTTTAATCTTAATACTTTTAGTCTGACATGAATTAGTTTCAAATTTAAAATAATTTTGAGACCCTTTGAATTTACACACACAAAAAAAAGAAAAAAGAAAGCATGTTATCAAAGTTAGGTGATTAAAACGTTGTATTGGAAATTGGACCAACCGACAGGTTGGATCAAAAACTGATGAACGAGTCACCCAGTCAATCTGGTAAGCCCATATGGGGACGGAGTTTGAATCAATTTTTGTCACATAGGATGACTCAAAATTGAATTATAAAAAGTAAAAAGATGAGGGATTGAGTTATAAATTGTCAAAAGTTTAAGGACTAAGTCGCATGAAATCATAGTTGAGGAATCGAGTTACAAATGAGCTTAAAGTTTGAGCACATATGTTTGAATCCTGAAAAGCACCCTTCTTGAGAAGGCTTTAACCTTAATATTCTTAGTTTGACATGAATTAGTTTCAAATTTAAAATGATTTGGAGACACTTTGAGTTTACACAAAAAAAAAAAAGCACATTATCAAAGTTAGTGATTAAATATTGTATTAGAAACCAAACCGAAAACCAGTGAATCGGTCACTTGGCCGGTTTGGTAAGCCCATATGGGGGCTAAGTTTGAATCAATTTTTGCCATATAGGATGACTTAGAACTGAATTATAAAAAGTAAAAAGATGAGGGATTAAGTTATAAATAGTTAATAATTCAAAGACTAAGTCGCATCAAGTTATAATTGAGAGATTGAGTTGCAAGTAAACTAAAAGTTGGAGTTCTAAAATATTAATTTTTCCCAAAATTTTTTTTATGCTTTCCATTATTGCCTCTATTAAATACATTAAATTCTCATTTCCAATATCAATTGTTGACTTTTAACACTATTTTTCATTACACTCAATGGCGAAAAAAATGTTTTTAAGAAAAAATTAATGCATCAAGTCTGAGTACCTAAAGTTGACAATAAAAAAACAGTATGTATAATTAAAAGATTAAAAAAAATAGAGAGAACTGTTTAGAGAGATAAGAGTCATGTTGCCTTCGCGGCAAGTCGCCGGAGAGCGTGAGTGTTCCTCCGCAGCCTCTTGCGGTGGAGGAAAGAGTGACATCCCACTATAGACAGTGGAAAGCTGAGAGACACCTTCAGGCTTGTGGTTTGTTGCAGTTGCCGACCTGCATTATGGAGCGCAGCGTTGACGTTGCGTTAGCTGAAAAGGTAGAGAGGTCACTGCTGGCTGAAGATAATAGAATGATGAAGAAGGTAAAGATACAAGACAAAGAGGAGGCCTCTACAGACATAGATACCGAAGGAACCGAAGCTAATGCCAAGGGCACCACAAAATGGCCCCCTATCCAAAAGTAGCTGTCTCAAGAGGAAGAGACAAGCCCAATGGAAGATGACGCTGGCGATCACATTGATGCTACCCCTAATGCAAGTGAAGACTAAGAGGGTGCTTCCCCTGGACACCTACCTAATGAAGAGGAGATCAACGCTCAGCCAACTCCCCCTTCGTTCAAGGACAAGTTGATGGGGGTGTGAACCTTTAAGGAAACGTGTGTAGGCAATGGAAGGAGGAAGTCTATTTGGGAGACAGCGATGTGGAGATTAATATGGATAGATTAGTCCCCACTATCAACTTCTCAAAGAGAGTCAAAGAAATTATGGCTAGCTGCATAAAGCATGCGATAGTGGTGAAGGTCTTAGGCCGCTACGTAAGGCTGAGTATCCTTGAATCAAAGATCATTAGTTTGTGGAGGCCCATAAGCAACTTTAAGCTCACTGAGCTCGAAGGAGGATGATTTATGGTTAAGCTAGAGAATGAAAAAGATTACCAGAAGGCCCTATTAGGAGGACCGTGGGTAGTACAAGGTCACTACTTGACAATCCACCCATGGGAACCTTCATTCTCTTTGATCAATCTTGAGATCAAGCAAGTTTATGGATGGGTCAGATTACTAGGACTGCCTTACCATTACTATCATAAAAATGTGCTACGCACCATCAGTGAAGTCATTGGTCAGGTTTTGAAGATAGATTACAACATAGAGGGAGTGGACAAAGCTCGCTTTGCTTGGCTCGTAGTAAAGCTTGATCTAACCAAGCCCTTAGTTTCAATGATTAAACTCGATAGGACGACCCAATTTGTAGAGTATTAGGGCTTGCCGACTATTTGCTATCAATGTTGATGCTATGGGCATCTAGAGCTGGCCTGCCCCATGAAAGTGCAGCAATACCCACCGCAAACCCCATGCCAGAACTCGCTGACGGTAAATCCAGAAGCAGCTTAGCCTGTACCATTATCTGTCGAGAATTGGGTGCGTGAAAGGAAGGCGCGTAAGGATCAGATCTTTAGGTCATGGATGAAGGCTCCCTCTCGTCCCATAAGGGCTAACAGACTTAGAAATAGGCTGATAGTTACTTTTATAAAGGTGAAAGTAGCGGCAACAGGTTCGAAATCCTAGCTTCCTCGGTTGACACTGACTCTCAGCAAAATAGAAAAGCAGAACAGAGGATTTCACTAGATCATAGAACTGTGACAACAACTGAGGTAACAAGAAAGTATAATGTAGAGTGTCCTCAGAAGTCAACAAATCATAGAGGGAAGAAACCCAGCCAACACAACAACCCAAAAGGTGCCCAATCCAAGAAAGCTCCCACCGAATCCATTTTTGATTCTCCCGCCTACCTAGAGACTCATGTCCCTTCAACCCTTACCAAAGTAAACCACACAACCATCTCCTTAACGGAAGCAGGCACACTTAGAGACATCAAATCAGATAAAGGGAGCTCCCAAACTGGACCCCTTCAAATGAAGCCCAGCCCACATGTTAAAGTTGGAAAGGAGAACATCCGGCCCAAACCACCAGATAAGGGCCTAGAGAAAAGTGGCTTCAAATTACAATCACTTATTAAAATAAAAAGTTGGAAGCCCATATACAAGGATGAAATTGGTACACCTTCAGAGAGATTGACAAAAGCACTGGCTGAGGCCTTGAGCCATTCTACTCTCTCTGACGAAGAGAATCACTATAAGGAGGCAACTGAGGCAAACTTAGATGATGATTTGGCTCAAGATAGCTCCGATATGGAGCGTTAACCCCCTTTCCCAATGAATCTTTCCTTCTTCATCTGGAACTACCAAGGAATAGCTTCCACTAAATTTCATAGTGTTTTGAAGTCTCTGTTAAAAGGATACAAACCTGATGTAGTGATTTTAGTGGAGCCCAGGATCTCAAGTGCTAAAGCTGATAGGGTGATTCAAAAGATTGGCTACCAAAATTCCCATAGAGTGGAGTTTCTGGCTACTCGGGTGGAATTTGGATTTTATGGTGGGAACAGGTGAGTGTGCAAATCCTAATAAACCATAAACAGTTCATACACACATCTATCCGGGGGGTCAATGAAACGGCATCCTTACTATTCACAGTCATTTACGGTAGTCCAAATGCTACTATGCAGGAATCTCTGTGGAAAGACCTTCTAAAGCTCTCAGTTCAAGCTAACATGCCATGGCTTCTTACAGGCGACTTCAATATAACCCTTGACATTGATGACAAACAGGGCAAGGCTCATAATAACACTATAGGTCACAAAAAATTCAAAAATTTTGTCCAAGGTGCAGGGTTGGTGGACTTGGGCTTCTCTAATCCAAAATATACTTGGTAACGAGGGAACCTTATAGTTAGACTGGATTGGGCCTTAAGCAATAAGCAATGGATCTCCTGCCAGCCCAATATAGTGGTGATGCATCTCCCTCGAATACAAAGTGACCATAGGCCAATTTTGATCACGCACGCTAAATTTGACACTTAAGATAGACCGGCCTTCTGTTTTCTGGCATCCTGGCTCCACTATCCATCTTTCAAGGACCTTGTAGTTAGGGTCTGGAACTCGGAGCAAGGGCTTGCTGCCAATCTAAACTACTTTAGTGCTGAAGCTCAAAGCTAGAATACCAATGTATTTGGCTGAATCGGGCAAACTAAATAGAGACTGAGGAACTGTATCTTTGTAGTGCAGAAGGCCCTGGAACAAAACCCCTTTTCAGAGTACTACCTTGATCTAGAGTGCACTCTTCTCACCGAGTATGAAGATGCCTGTCTAAGAAAGGAAGTTCTCTGGTTACAAAAGAGTCAAAGCCAGTGGATTAGGGATGGAGACCGGAACACCAAATATTATCATACGAAGGTAATGATCAGAAGAAGGCAAAACAGAAACATGTTGCTTAAAGATGACAAAGGTGAATGGGAGTCAGATTAAGCTAAACTTTGTGCAATGGCATCGCGATATTTCCAGAATCTCTATACCTCATAATCGAATCATAATCAGCAACCTAATTATAGGTACACAGACCTCTTTCCCCCTATTTCAGACGCATTACTTAACTCCCTTGACTGTGCCGTGACCAAGGAGGAAGTGAGGCGAGCACTTTTTGAAATGTGTCCATTGAAAGCCCCAGGAGCTGATGGTATTCACGCCCTATTCTTCCAGTCCTAATGGGAAGTAATTAGGGACACTTTATATAAGGAAGTGTGGAGTATCTTTGAGGGCAATGAGATCGATCCTAATTTCAACAAAACAATGATTGCTCTTGTACCTAAAGTTGATCACCTACAAGTGCTTAAGGAATTATATCCAATAAGCTTATGCTCTACCACTTATAAGCTCATCACAAAGATAGCAGCAAACAGGCTTAAGCAGATAATGCCAGTTCTTACCTTGCCTCCCTAAACGAGCTTCATTAAGGGAAGAAACATAACAGATAATATAATCATATCCCAGGAAGCCATCCACTCCATGTAGAGGAAATCTGGCAAAACAGGATGGATGGCTATCAAAGTGGATCTTGAAAAAGCCTTTGATAGACTCTGATGGGAATTCATAGAGGATACACTAAAGGAAGTGAAATTGCCGGGCAACCTTATCTCTCTTATTATGAGATGCATTACCTCAGCAAGCATGCAAGTAATTTAGAATGGTAAGCCAAGTGAAGTGTTTTATCCATAGAGAGGGATAAGGCAAGGGGATCCCCTCTCTACTTACATTTTTGTGATGTGCATGGAGCGGTTATCATAGGCCATTACTAAAGAATTAAAGGGTGGTGTATGGCATCCAATCTGCATGGGAAGGAATGGCCCTCCTCTTTCACACTTGTTCTTTATTGTCGATCTAATTTCATTTAGTACCACGGAGGCGCCCCAAGTAAGACTGATTCATAAAATGTTGAAGGAATTTTGTGATGCATTAAGGCATAAAATTAGCAGTAGTAAAACAAGAGTCTTCTTCTCAAAAAACATCAATACGTCAACTGTTATCTCAATTTGCGAGCAATTAAACTTCCAGAGGACCACATATCTTAGGCACTATCTTGGAGTTCCTCTGCTACACAACCGTGTAGCTAAGGATACTTAAAAGTATATTGAAGAGAAAGTCTAGTGAAAACTCTCAGGCTAGAAACAACATTCCTTATCACTAGCTGGGCGGATTATCTGGGCACAATCTGTACTTTCAACAATACCTATGTATGCAATGCAGACCACACGTTTGCCAGCCTCAACTATCTCCAAGCTACAAAGCCATATACTTAACTTTATTTGGGATTCAAATGAGAACCAAGGAGGAATCCACCTGCTAAAGTGGGATGCTGCCTGCCAACCAAAACGGTTCAGAGGATGTGGCATAAAGGACATCGGACAGCAAAACTCAGCCTTCTTAATCAAGCTTGCTGTATCCTTTTTATCTAAGCCAGAGCTTCTGTGGGTTAGAATTCTTGTGCAAAGTATGGTTGGCATTTCAACTGTGTAAGCTACCTAGGGTCAAAACAGCCCCACACCTTTGGCGGAGCCTTGCAACAATATGGATTGATGCTGCTTTGGGTATCAAATGGAGTATCAGAAATGGCCAGCAGATACTTTTCTGGTCTGATCACTAGGTGGGCAATCTTGGACCGTTACACCACCTAAGCTTTGCACCATTAGATGATAACAAACTGTAAGAGCCAATCTCACAATTCGTTAAGGCGAAAGGATAATGGGATCTAGACAGATTCGATTTAAAACTTCCCCAAGGCATTATTGATCAGATTGTTGCTATTCCTTCACCCTTAAATGTCAGACAACAAGCACAATGTCACTAGCACCTTGAGGGTAGCGGTGAAGTAACTGTGAATTCAGCCTATAACCTCCTAGTATAGCACACACTAGATAAGGAAGATGGCAAGTAGGATCTGGCATGGTGATGACCAGGCCCAAGTAGAATAAGAATGTTCCTTTGGTTATCCATTGGAGGGAAATTACTGACAAGAAGCGAAAGGGTAAGAAGGCATATGGCTAGCAGCACTGAGTGTGGAATATGCAGATCTGGATACGAGGATGTTGACCATGTCCTAAGACGTTGTAGTCTGGCTATGAATTGTTGGAGATTAATTGTCCCCAACACACACCTGACACGCTTTTACACACTGAGTTTGGCAGAATGGTTCATGGAAAACCTAGGATGCAGGAAGAGCAACTCACTTTGGTGTGTAACATTTGGAGTACTCTGTTGGAAGCTATGGGGTGCACGCAACAAACTAATTTTCAATCAAGAGTAGACCCACAGTTTCCACCTAACCAATGAGACCATCGCTTTTGCAAACCATATTCTTGAGGCTAGAAATTTTTGTAGTCATATATGCAAACTCTAACTCTCTCTACCTGTTGTAGTTCTGTCTCTAGCCTTGTTTCTTATACCAGTTTTATTCTGTACATATTTTGATTAATGTATTACTTTTCACTAAAAAAAAAGGGTATGAGTACCTAAAAATGGTTTATATTTTGTTTTTTAAAAAAATTATATGCATTGTCATTTACTTCTATTATCCTATTTATTATGAGTCATTTTCGACATTTCAGTGGAATCAAGAAAAACCGTAAGGTTTTTAACTGTTTTAAGATTTAAAATAAATTTTTAATTTTACTTCTATTTAATATATACACTTTTTAAAAAATAATAATCTACATAATAATAAATAGAGGACAAAAAAATATATTCATGTGAAAGATTTAATAATATGATTTATAAATAGAAAAAAATTCTTAGCAAAAATAAGCAGAAAAAATATTGTTGGCAAAAGAATAAATAGAAAAAAAATATTTCCTCCACTCCATAATATAAGTTACTTCTATAAGAATGACTTGATTTAAAATATAAGTCAATTAGAGAGTAATTAATGTTTTTCTCTCTCATTCGCAACTTTATTTAATATGGATGAGGTTGGAAAAAATTTTAATTTGGAACAAATTTAATAAGTTAACTACTTTTCTGGTTTTAAATGTAAAACTCACTTTGTAGTATAATTTATATCATAAAATGAATTTTATATTTAGTACAGGCCATATATTAGTTTTTGATATTGATGAATTAATTAAAGTGACTTATATTGTGTAGTAGGGGAAATATTGTCTGTCTAACTTGTATGAATAGGATGGACCACACATTGAACCAAAAAAAAAAAAATCTTTATGGCTTTTTGGTTGGATCACTTCGCTAACTTTGAGACTTCGGTTGGAGTCTTAACCGTTGGCGGATGTAAATGATGTCATACTCCTGAAATAATAATCGTGACACTGATTCTATTCACGTGAATGATATAACTATCTTTAAAGTATGGTAAAGAGTACTCCCACTGCTTCAAAATATAAACTAAATTTTATCAATTTACATTTATCAAGAAACTAGTTAAAACCAATTTAAAACAATAAATATGTAAGGTATATTTTTTTTTTCAAATATACCCTTATTAATGAAAAGAATAAGTAAAAGATGCAATAAATGAATTAAGAGGAAAGAGAATATAAGGGATAAAATTGAAAATAAAATCATTAAATGCTTAAACAAAAGTGAATGTTATCTTATAAAAAAAATCAAGACCCATCACAAAGTTTAGCTTATATTTTGAACCGGAGGGAATAATAAACAATGGGAGAATGTGGGTGTGTATAAAAAAGAAAAAAAAAAAATTAAAGCACATGAGGATTGTTTAGTGTTTACCCAAAAAAGTACTAAAAAAGCAAATAGCGAATATTGGTCATGGATGAGCGTGTATCTTTGATGAGTAGTGGAAAAGTGGATTGGCTAAAATTGCGATTAGAGGAGAAACGTCACGTAAACGAATCTCTTGAAACTTGAAATTTGAGTAAATCTGATAGATTTAGTCCCACCAAAAAAAAAAAAAAACTGATAAAGCAATCATGCCAGGAGCAGGAAAAAAGGGAAACTTGTGAAAACGCATATAGACTACTCAAAAAGATCGGTAAAGAATCATCACTAACGTGGGTCAGCGGCGAGAAAACCCTAATTAAACGCACATAGACTGGCTCAAAAAATTATCAGTGAGAGTGAGAGAGAGAGAGAGATGCAGTAGTCATACCAGAAGAGAGAAGAGAGAAGCGAAAGCGATAGTGTAGAAGCGACCAGCATAAGCATCAGAGATGAAGGCACCGATGAGAGGTCCAAAGTTGGAGAGGCCAAACCAAATACTCATAATAGTCGTAGCAAAAACAGGATCCAAATGAAACTCCCTTGTCAGATACACCACAAAGTTTGCAAACAAACCAAATACTCCTAACCTCTCAAACGTCTCATTCCCTGCATTT